>NC_092089.1:56711963-56926963 GCF_045679555.1 Salvelinus alpinus | reverse complement strand
TATAATAGGACTCTGGTTCTATTTTGTGGGTTTTTCTTCTGAACTGGGGCCATGATAAAGAGGGACCGCCGGGGGCATTCTTATTGTGCCGCTAGAGGCGAAATTCTTGGACCGGCGCAAGACGGACGAAAGCATTCGCCAAGAATATTTTCATTAATCAAAAACGAAAGTCTGAGGTTTTTTGTCCAGGTGAGAAAGGGCAGTTTGGAGTTCAATTGAGATTGCGTCTTCTGTGGATCTGCTGGGGAGGTCAAAGCACTTCATGGCTACCGATGTGAGTGCCACGGGCAGTAATCATTTATGCAGTTTACCTGCTAGAAACATGTAGGTATTACAGACTTGGTCAGGGAGAGGTTGAAAATGTCAGTGAAGACACTTGACAGTTGGTCCGCACATGCTTTGAGTACACATCCTGGTAATCCGTCTGGCCCAGCGACTTTGTGAATGTTGACCTGTTTAAAGGTTTTGTTCACATCGGCTACCGAGAGCGTTATCACACAGTCATCCAGAACAGCTGGTGCTCTCGTGCATGCTTCAGTGTTGCTTGTCTCGAAGCTAGCATAAAAGGCATTTAGCTCATCTGATAGGCTTTTGTCACTGGGCAGCTCGCGTCTGGGTTTCCCTTTGTAGTCCGTAATAGCTTTCAAGCCCTGCCACTGGCTAAATTCCCAATCTGGCCCTCAACCATCACGGTCACCTAATAATCCCCAGTTTACAATTGGCTCATTCATCCCCCTCCTCTCCCCTGTAACTATTCCCCAGGTCGTTGCTGCAAATGAGAACGTGTTCTCAGTCAACTTACCTGGTAAAATAACGGTAAAATAAATAAATAAATAAAAAACATCCGACAAGCATCAGTCTTATTCCTGTATTGATGCTTTGCTTGTGTGATGGTTCATCTGAGGGTATAGCGGGATTGCTTATAAGCGTCCGGATTAGTCTCCCGCTCCTAGAAAGCGGCAGCTCTAGCCTTTAGCTCAATGCAGATGTTGCCTGTAACCCATGGCTTCTGGTTAGGATATGTACGTACAGTCACTGTTGGACAAAGTCATCGATGCACTTATGAGGTGGTGTACTCCTCAATGCCATTGGATGAATCCTGGAACATATTCCAGTCTGTACTAGCAAAACAGTCCTGTAGTGTAGCATCTGCATCATCTGACCACTTCCGTATTGAGCGAGTCACTGGTACTTCCGGCTTTAGTTTTTGCTTGTATGCAGGAAATCAGTAAGATATAATTATGGTCAGATTTGCCAAATGGAGAGCGGATGAGAGCTTTGTATGCATCTCTGTGTGTGGAGTAAAGGTGGTCTAGGATTTTTTTCCCCCTGTTTGCATATGTGACATGCTGGTAAAAATTTGGTCAAACTGATTTAAGTTTCCCTGTATTAAAGTCCCGTGCCACTAGGAGCGCCGCTTCAGGATGAGAATTTTCTTCTTTGCTTATGGCCTTATAGAGTTGGTTGAGAGCGGTCTTAGTGCCAGCTTCGTTTTGTGGTGGTAAATAGACGACTACGAATAATACAGATGAGAATTCTTGGTAGATAGGGTGGTCTACAGCTTATCATAAGGTACTCTACCTCAGGCGAGCAATACCTCGAGACTTCTTTAATATTAGACATTGCGCACCAGCTGTTATTGACAAAGAGACACACCCTCATCCCTCGTCTTACCAGAGGTAGCATCTCTGTTCTGCCGGTGCATGGAAAATTCCGCTAGCTCTATATTGTCTGTATCTTTGTTCAGCCACATCTCGGTGAAACATACGATGTTACAGTTTAATGTCCCGTTGGTAGGATCATCTTAATCATAGGTCATCAATTTTATTTTCCAACGATTGCATGTTAGCCAGAAGAATGGAAGGCAGTGGGAGTTCACTCGCTCGCCTCCGGATTCTCATAAGGATGCCCGATCTGCGGCTCCTTTTCCGGCGTCTTTTCTTCACACAAAAGCGTGGATCTGGGCCTGTTCCAGTGAAAGCAGGATATCCTTCTCGTTGGATTCGTTAAAGGAAAGAGTTTCTTCCAGTCCACGGTGAGTAATCGCTTTTCTGATGTCCAGAAGTTCTTTTCGATCATAAGAGACGGTAGCAGCAACATTATGTACACAATTTAAAAAATAAGTCACACAAAACGCAAGAAAATATATTACAAAATAGCACAATTGGTTGGGAGAATGTAAAACGTCAGCCATGTTCTTCGGCGCCATCAGTCCGACTGAGTCTGGTAACTTTTACTTTGACTCAAAAGATTAGTGGTATTCTGATGGTGCATAAACTCAACAACCATACTGCCAATGGCTACCAGTCAGAAGGGAGGCACACCCTTGGAGAGACAATGGATCACCTGGAAACTCATCTGAACTGGCTCAAATATGTGGTTGGTTAGAGCTTGGAACTCCAGAGTTGGTTCTTGCTGCTACACGAGACATGAATCAAACACCTAATCCTATACAGACTGTCATCATATTAATTCAATGTATTAATAACGATTATTTCATTTGGCTACATTGTCATTATTGTATTCCTTTCACAATTATTTGAGATTGGATAAGGAACTACACTGTTTAGAAATAATAGGCTAATTCATAATCATTGTATTACACAGGGAACAATCACCTTGGGTAGGGGAAATATGGCAGAGACTGTCATGTTATTTTCTTGAAAACGCACGCACCAACTCTCTCACACGTTACACTGCCCAGAACACCCTCCTCTGTAGCCTGTCGGTCTCAAATCCATTCTGACAGTCAGATCAGGTAAGCAAACCAGACCCTAAAGAGATCCTGCCATTCCCCAGTGGCTCTGGTTCCTCTCAACATTTCCTCCTGTTGTTTCACAAAGGCTTTTCCTTCCCACTGACCCCCTTACCTTACTGCTTTACAATAACCAGGTAGAAGGAACCATATGAAGGAAGTGAGACAGAAAATGGACTGTCAGCCTTCAACTGCTGTGCAAACACTTCAATGCTGGAATCCCAGGATGGTAATTAGAATTCTACTGTGGATGAATGCAGACGGGGAAAAGTTGCTGATTCACTCATTCACAAAGATCTATTTATAGTCTATAGGGTGTGAATGTACTGTTAGTGAAGCCGACGATGCAGCAGTGTTCCATTTTCTTACAGTGACACATTCCTTTGAGGAGTTGTCACAAGCAAAATGCCAGAGCTAATATTAGTATCAGGAAATTAAACAGCGAATCCTTTACTCTGCAGAATCAGGTCCTTCAGTATGGGAACCTGTAATGGGACACACCTCTCTGTTGTCTATCTTTAACCTTTGCCTGTACAGTACATTCCTTTGCTGTCATCAGTTGGAAACAGTATCAAGTAGACTTGGGGTGTTGTCGGAGTGTATTTTTTTATGTCTGTGTGTGCATGCGTGTGAGGCGTGCATATCATGGTGTGAAATGGATTGCGTAGCTCCTGCCTAGCTCAGACCAGTAAGAGGGGGGGGGGGTGAGTGCGGTGCATTGTCAGCAGACACACAAACAGTGATGGCGGTACCCAGGGGAAAGGAGACCCAGGAAGAAGCAGCCTTTCTCTCCTTCATGTCTTTCTGAGGCTCCCTCTCTTCTTGTTCCATGGAACACTTGTAGTGAGTCTGCAGAGACATATTTAAAAATGCAGGACAAGTTAAATATCCCTTCACTCTGGATATGTGTCATGCATTCAAATGTCCTCACAAATACTTGAGGGGTTACCCCTGAATTTCATCAACACAAAAGATAAGCTTTGTAGGGCATCAGCCTTATCAATATGGCACCTTGAAGCACTTTGCGTCATGTCTTGAGGGGAGATTAAAACAGATAAAATAGACTGACACCTGACTAGATTTATTTTCCTAGACATTTCCAAGTGAAAAGAACTATGCATTTCCAAACTAAAGGCTAAACTCTTCTCTCGAGGTCTGTTGATAAAACTGCTAGGAAATGTTGTTAAAATGGTATTAACACGTTGATTGAAAGTGGTTGTAATGTGTGGACGACATGAGGAACAGCACTGAGTAGTTAAGCAAAATGTTCACCCAGGCTCCAACCTAATGTTCTAACCCTTCTTTAGGACGCAAGATTATTCTGACATTGGTGGGATGTTTGTAAAAGACAGAGGAAACCTGACCATGCCAATAACAGCTAGCAACATTGCGATAATGTTGTTAAAGAGTTCTTTGAGCAACCAGGTCTGCTGGAAGTCCTGCTATGTTAACCTTAACATCGAAGATTGAGACACAACAACAAATCGTGATCTACTAACTTTGATAAGTTGAGGTCACATAACATGAGGCATCATTACAAGCACCATTCAGTCACTCAATACGTAAAAAGCTGTACTAGTACAATATCAGAACTGTCTCCATATTAATATGCACAGACACCAAGAACAAAGAGCAGTCCGGGTTATGAGTTTGTGCTCATTTTGGCAGGTCTTTCCACGGCTGGAAATGATAAAAATATGGGCTAAACATTAAATGAGCTTGTGCCTGGAGAACCGATAAACCCTCTTTCCCGCCTCTCCTTTCCTCGCTGTAGCCTGGTGCTGCTGGTTCTCTGGTTCCCATGGAAACGGGTCTACTCGGAGCTATGGCAGATGGAGAGAGAGCTGGAGGGCTACATTTATCACCCAGCATCCTCTCTGGGTATGGATGCAAGCTGGCAGGAGGAAGTGGTGGAACAACCTGACCTCTGCACTCATGCCGAACAGCCCCTAACCCCTGGGCTTGAGGGTCGCTGAAGGTAGAAAGCAGCCTACAGATCTAGGCCCAGCTCACCTTCACCAAATTGTGACCATAACCACCAGGCTGTGACAATGCTACATTGCTGTAAGATCAGTGTCTCAGGGGCAACTTGTTTACATTCATTACTTAGGTCTGTGGTAGTGACATTAGCTCAAACCATAGTCATACATATGTCCTGTGGAGGGATTCACCCAGTTCTTGGTATTCTTTCTCAGATAGTTTGATCTGGTAAAAGTGCTTAAACTCTAACGCCCAAACCTGAAACTGAGGGTGTTATTGTAACCAAGTGGCAAAAACATAATAAAGCTCTTTTTACTAGAACTTACAATTAAAGAAACCCAGAAGACAGAAGCTCTCAAAACCAGATGGCATGTTAGACCAATGTTCCCCAGACCCACCTAGGGTTACTCCCACTGTGTCTAGTAGAAGATGTACACACTGAGGGAATTCTCTTAAACTGCATACAAGCAGGATTTCAGACGGCTTTGATAAGACAGGCGGTTCACAGCGATCACCATGCTCACTTTGATTAAACACTAGCCGATTGGACTGAAGGTCAATTCCCTCCAAATCAAACACAAGCAGCAGGCATAGTGAAATGTACATCTGAACTAGGGATGTGACAAATGGGAAAAAATAGTAATGTTTAATAATAACCACGTGAATTCACAATGCAGCTGCGCTGCTGCCAGCAACAGTTTGTCTCTCAGATGGTTATGCATTGCACCTGTACTACCATTACTGTACCTCAATTCCACCTCGTAAAGTTTGCATTTCGTTCTCATTTAACTTCAAAGTATTGCCATACAGGACTTTGCTGCTGATGACGTAGTGGTGGAGAGCAGACTCCAAAATGGTTTATTCCTCGACTCCTTGCATGTCAACCCATTTCTGAGGATCAAGATTAGATTCCGCTAGGAAGACTGATTAATTGCCATACTTTGAAGAACACAAACACTCGCATCTTTAATAGCGGGAGGGGCATAGTATAGGCAGGTCGGCCACCAGGCAGACAGAACTGTGCACTAGGCCTGACTCTAAATCGGCAATCAAAAGCTGTATATCACAATGGAATGCTGTACCTTGCAATTTCGTGGCTTGCAATGTCTTGCAACTCCAGTAAAGCAGGCCTATCATCAATGAATAGGCTAGGATATTCAACACGCAACAAACCGAAGACTGGACACACACACTCATCATAAGCGAAGAGCAGGCGAGCCAGCGCGAGGGAGAGAGAGGAGTTGTGATAATTTCTCTTAACTTCTTCGGGGTAGGGGGCAGCATTTTCACTTTTGGATAAATAGCATGCCAAAATTCAACTGCCTGCTACTCACCCCCAGAATATAAGATATGCATATTATTAGATTTGGATAGAAAACACTCTGAAGTTTCTAAAACTGTTTGAATCATGTCTGTGAGAATAACAGAACTTATGTAGCAGGCAAAACCCCGAGGACAAATCATTCAGAATCTTAAAAAAATTGGGGTCACTGTCTTTTCAATTCATTTTCATTGGGACACCAGATTTCTAAGGGACTTGTTTGCAGTTCCTACCACTTCCACTGGATGTCACCAGTCTTTGGAAATTGGTTGAGGTTATTCCTTTCTGTAATGAAGAAGTACGGCAATCGTAAATGAGGGTCACGTGAAGTAAATTGTTTGAGAGGCACATTACCAAAAAAGTTGCATCAGTTTGTTTTCTTTTTGTATTGAACACAGATCATCCCGTCTTCAAATTGATCAATTATTAACGTTTAAAAATACCTAACGTTGTATTACAAAAGTATTTTGAAATGTTTTGGTAAAGTTTACATGTAACTTTTGAGATATTTTGTAGTGACGTTTGCGCAAGTTGGAAGCTGTGTTTTTCTGGATGAAACGCGCCAAATAAATTGACATTTTGGATATATATCGACGGAATTAATCGAACAAAAGGACCATTTGTGATGTTTATGGGACATATTGGAGTGCCAACAAAAGAATTTCGTCAAAGGTAAGGCATGAATTATATTTTTATTTCTGCGTTTTTTGTCGTGCCTGCAGTGTTGAAATATGCTGCTCTCTCTGTTTACTGTTGTGCTATCATCAGATAATAGCATCTTATGCTTTCGCCGAAAAGCCTTTTTGAAATCTGACATGTTGGCTGGATTCACAACGAGTGTAGCTTTGATTTGGTATCTTAGATGTGTGATTTAATGAAAGTTTGATTTTTATATCATTTTATTTGAATATGGCGCTCTGTATTTTCCCTGGCTATTGGCCAGGTGGGATGATTGCGTCCCACCTACCCCAGAGAGGTTAATGTTAAAAATCCCAACTTCGTTTAAATGTTTAAACGTTCACAACAGTAATCTGAACCACAAGAAGAACCCAGATGGATTTTACAGAAATGAACAAGGGGCTAGGATGAAGGTCATTGATCATGTAACATTATAAACTATAAGAAGAGGAGCTCTAACCGAAGTGCTGTTCTCATATTTTCACAAAGTCTAGGGATTCAACCCAATCCAGTGAGACCAGGCTAATAGGCCCGTAGAAGCTGTCAATATTTATTTTACTGCCTTTTCGACGTATCAAGAAAGGCAAAGAGCACACCCACACCAGGAAGTGGAGGGAATATGCCTGTATAACTGAATCATGCATATGTAGACCACACACTCACATACACTGATTAGTCATCCTCTCTCTAGCCACCATTAACCCTCCAAAAACAATGGAGTATTGAGGACTTTGCTTTACGGCGATGCTCTTTAAACACTCCCATTTAGCTGCACTCAACCATGAAAGAACTAGAACTCCTAGAATCCAGGTAGCTGCTACACTCCCTTCCAGTACCTAACACACTCAAGCAAACTGGAGTAAAGAAGACAAATCAGGAACGGCAACCCATTCAGAGAAAGCACACACAGATAGAAACACTACCTACGGTACAGCAGCAGATCACACAGCAGACAGTTATGAGGACTTTCAATCCCAATCTAACAGACCAATCCCATTACAGTGGCCATTTAGCCTGAGGGTGTATGAGAGAGAGAGAGTTGTGAGGAGAGCGGAGAGTGAGAGAAAGAGTGAAATAGTGAACGAGGACAGAGAGATTGATGAAGGAGAGAAAGAGAGAGAGAAAATGAGAGAGGGAGGATGAGAACAGTTTACCTGGGAGAGAGTAGCCTGGTTTCACCCCTCAGAGGAGCTTCAGAGTCACAGAGACATGCGGGGAGAGAGCGAGCGGATGAGTGCTTGAGAGGGTGTGTTTCTTAGAGTGGGAGGGGGTGAGGCGAAAAGAGAGTGATGGAGAGAAAGCGTTAACAAGTGTTAGCCCTGTAATGGAAAGTAGAGGGATGAGAAAAAAAAGTTAATAGAGAGCTAGGGGGGACCTACAAAGTTGCCACCTTAGAATAACCATCATCATTACAAACATTATCAACATCATTGTTGTAACATCGAAGCATTTTTGGCCGATACCGATATCCAATATTTTCCTTGCCAAAAAACCCAATACCGATATTTAGAATTTTAGCAGCCTTTTAAGCATTCTAGTAGTTAAATAGTTCAAACACACACACACCAAAAAGTTATTGTTGGCATTTACGTATGTCCCCGTTACCTGTAAAACATAATCAAAACCTATTTATTTCACTTACTTTCTGTGCTGTTAATTTGTTTAGTCGTTTCATTCAACCAGGATTTCATCATACATGTCAAGTAGTGAAGTTTCAGCTCTGTCTGTCCGTGGCCTCTCTTCCTCAGTACGCACTGTCACTGTGTCCGTTTCCAACTTGTCTAGCTGTCTAACATCACGTAAAACCTGTTTCTTGTCTGCATCGAAGTAGCGGCCCTTGTACCTAGCATTGAGCATGGTGCCGACACAGTAAAGAGGCTCAGAGAGAATGCCCACAGAATCGCTTGTTCACAGCCTCTAGTAGAGTACTTTTGTTTTAACCTTACGGTCTGTGTCGGCAGTTTTGTTGAGTAGGCGTTTCAATGACATGACAGATGGTATCACATCTGCTGCAGACGTTGAGCTCATTTCTCGAGTCAGTTGTTCGAATGGAGCTAGGTGTTCATGTTTCCAAGTTTCAAACATGTTCTCAAATGCCATTAACATGGCAGCAGCGGTATGAGAACCAGCACATTCTTGAGCATGCAATACGCCTTTCCTCCGTATGAAATCCTTGTCGACCCGCTGTGCGGTCAGACTCAGCATGCTCATGGGGCTGACATCGCTGGTCCAAATGTCAGTCGTGAAGCTAATAGCAGTGACGCCCATAGCAAGTAGCTCACGGATGTGCTTTTCAACAATACTGTGTAACTCCGGTAGGGGAACATCTGAAAAATAGCGCCTACTTGGTAGTGTGTACCGGGGCTCGAGGTGCTCGACCAGTCGGCGAAAGCCAAAATCATCCACAGAGAACGGTTGATTGTTAAGGGCAATGAATTCCATTATCTTGAAGTTAATGGATTCTGCCTTTGAGTTGTCTCGCTGAAATGTTCTTATTCTTTCAAATGACTGCTGGACTTGAACTTGTTAAGTTGTTGGAAGTTCGCCTAGATTTTTTCTGCTTTTGTTCTAAGTAGTCGCTGAACGTTTGGGGGTGATGCACTTTCAAATGAGTAATTAGGTTTGTGGTATAGAATGATTTCACCTTCTCCCCTCCTCGGGAAACAATAGCAGCACAAACGTTGCATATGGCCTTTTTGTTATCTTCCTTTGAAACTTCAAAATAGATCCACGCAGCAGACATTGTGGGCTAGGTTAGGAATTGCTGTGTTGCACGTGTAGCGCTGTATTTTTTGTGGCGTCATTACGTCGTCTACCTACGTTATATAGGTATGCATGTCAGCTTTGACATCGGTTTTGCACATCGGCGTTAAACTAGACATTGGGCCAATGCCGGTGTTGTCATTTTTAGCTAATATCGTCCGATTCCGATGTGCTTACCGATATATCGTGCATCCCTAATATTAACGTTTGTGGTCAGACTTCATTAAGCAAAATAAATATAGTGCCAGGATTATGAATGAAAACACACTCATTCAAACCAGGTCTGAATCCTCTTGCTTTGAGACATTTCATCACAATTACTCTCCTGTGCACCTTTAATAAAGTGGCACAGTCGGCTGTAGATTCCATTACAAACAGGTCTTTCCCCCGGAGAGCAGGCAGGACTTCGAAGGGAGACAGATCCTGTGGAAAAACCTAGAAACCCGTCATCATCGCCAACCATTATTGACTAAGTAAGCGGAAGTAGTGATGATGGCGTGATGAATTCCCAGAAGATTTCACTCAAGAAACACTGGAACGTACAATGACTGTCTAACGGTGGTCTTTTCCAGCTAACAAAACGTCAGTCATGGTGCTCTATTCTTTACATTAAAAAAATCTACCTTCCAAAGAAATCTACCGCTGTCCCAGTGCACTAGTAAATGAATTCCAGAGCCACCTCATCCATTCAAGTACCCCGCACAGTTTGAAAAATATTATTGCTGTGTGGAATTGAGAATGAGAGGAGGCCCTGCTGTTCCATTGAAGCCTCACTGGTTGGGCACAGGAAGTGTGAGTCATACTCTAAAATAAACAGTCGCACACAGCGAGCTCAACTGGCACACATACAGACAAGGGAGGGAGTGCTGTCTGCTAATTATTACCCAGTGGGACAATTACCATTCTCCTTACTGGGCGGCAGGCATGAGATACAGTGGGGGTCACTACGGGGATTTCTACAGTCTCTAAACCTTGGTCAAAAACAACTTTTCCCTCTCTCTCTATATCATTTGCTATCCTTTGTCCCCTAGCTAGTTTTCCTTTATCCACCTTCTTTTCACCCATCTCTGTCCCTCTCTCTTACTCTCCTCTTTTTCCTCAACCCCTTTGCTGTCCCACTCTCTATTTTTAGTTGTTGGTGCTAACCCTAACCCCCAGCTCTGTGTAGCAGGCAGGCGTTGTGGTACTGTGCTGGCCTGGGGCCGGTCCTGTCCTGGCCCGAAGGGGCTCTATAGCATTGTACTGTATTGTGTTTGGGTTGAATGTGATCTTTGTGGCCGTCGTACGGCAGCCCCAGCACACACCTCCCATACTGTACTCCCCAGAGAGGGAGTTTCACCCATCTGTCATCCTTTTGTCCTCTGTTCTTCAAACTGGGGGAGGAGTGGGGCTTACAGTGGATGGGCAGTAGGTAGGGACAATACAGCCTCTGTGGACATGATTGACAAGAAAGCTGCTACACATTGACATGATAAGAAGGGCTGGGGACCAGGCTGCAAGCTCAGTTACTCTCTGGAAAATAGGATACAGCAAGTAGGAAATTCAATAATTCCACACATAAAAGGACTCAAGTTGTGAGTTCCTGGACAAGAGCTTGGATTACTTCAATCCTTGTCAGTTCAAATGGACATCATGGAAATACTCCATAAGAGCACAATTCAATTATTGAATAAATGGATTGAAATTGAGATATTGACCGCAAACAAGACCTGGATAGTATTGTTGGAGAATGGCGCTGGAGGGAATAGCGTCCGTTTTTATGGTCTCCTGACCAATGCTCCCTCTAAACTGCGTGTGTGCTGGGGGGTGCAGCTCCCCTCAGACTGCAGAAATATCAGCCAGCACAAAGAAGCACTAGATTAAACTTCACTCAACTTTCTAGAGTTTTCCCCTTTAGTTAACACTATGAACATTGCGCTCTACTGTGGGAATTGTGATCGAATTACACAATATTAGCCACTTTCAATGTAACATACCGTAACAAAACGAACTATCCAAAACATAGTATGCAAAACTATCTTTGCAAGAGATTTTCTTGTAGGGAGAGCACATTGGAGTAGGATTCTATTGCATTGACAGGCATGACTCAGGCCTGTACTCTACATAGACTGGTGTGTCATAACCAATCAGGGTTGCAGTAGGCCTATATGTAAATAGCCATTCCCATATATAGATCTGTGCCATTTACTTTGAACTTGTGTATTGATATTCTAGTTTGTCCCTTTAGGGCACCTGTAACACCCGCCCTGCTTACGTACATTAGAATTCTTGGAATGTTTTGTCCTGTGAAACGCATTAAACACCCACGTTAATTTCTACTCCCGTCTCATGTCCTGTCCTTATATTAGTTGTATAAGTAATACAGTGTGCTATACAACAGAACTGGACTGTGTTTAGAATACAGTATGAGAGGTCGTGAGTAGATGCGCTTGTTTTGAGATCAAAGCGAGAGCTACATGTATCCACATGTGCACATATGTTTATATCCTTTGCTAGTTAGTGAGTTATTAGCCCAGTTATAAATCATTTCTAGTCAACAATGGGGGAGTAGTTGCTTCCAACAAGAGCACAAAATGTGTGCATTTCTAAGCCATCTTTGAAAAGCGAGTCAGCTAAAGAGCGTTTTCTTATCTTGAAGGTGATGTATTTTGAGACGTCTTGAATAAGCTAAGTAGACAATAGGCAGAGCGTAGCATAATTTGTCTGATTCTCTGTAATAATGGTACGGGAATAATAATGAATTTATTTTGTAAAGTGGTTTCTTGCATTGAACACCACACAGTGGCTGCTACTGTAGGCTGAATGATAGAAAAGCTATTTCGACGTTAAAATGTTATGGGATGCATTTTCTCCATTGTTTTGATGGTAGGCCACTCTGGTAGGCCTACATTATAATCATATAGCCACAGTAGCCTACTTGGCCACTTAAAACTAACTTAAAGCTGGTACAGCCTTAGTGTTCACAGTAAACGTGCACTGGAAGTTGCACAGAATTTTTACAACGTTCAAGTTTGTGCTCAGCAGACATGAAATTTGCTCAGTGCTGAAAACAATGAGGGAACATCGCTCCTGACCAATTGTGCTATTTTGTGAACGAGGACTTCTACTTCAATGAGTCGGAGGCAAAAGACATTGATTATCCCGGACCAGGCCAAAATCACCAGACACTCAGAGGAGACGGCGGTAGAGGTCGGCGTGCTGGATACCTGACGAGATTACGTTGGAGAGTGGATAAATCGTTTCTACCCTCCGTTCTATTGGCGAACGTGCAATCATTGGAGAATAAACTGGATGAGCTCCGTTCGAGACTATCCTATCAACATGACCTAAGGAACTGCAATATCCTATGTCTCTGAGTTGTGGCTGAACAAGAACATGGTAAATATAAATGTAGCAATTCTTTCTATACATCAGCAGGACAGAAGCTCAGGGGAGGTGGTGTGTGTCTCTTAACAACAGCTGGTGCGCAATCGCTAACAGTAGGGAAGTCTCGAGGTTCTGCTTGCCTAGGTTAGAATACCTCATGATAAGCTGTAGACCATACTGAACAAAAATATAAAACGCAAGATGTAAAGTGTTGGCCCCATTGTTTCATCAGCTGAAATAAAAGATCACAGAAATGTTACACACGCACAAAAAGCTCTCTAACATTATGTACACAAATTTAAGCTCAACATTTGAGTGAGCATTTTCCTTTGCCAAGATAATCCATACACATGACAGGTGTGGCATATCAAGAAGCTGATTAAACAGCATGATCATTATACAGGTGCTGGGGACAATAAAAGGCAACACTAAAATGTGCAGTTTTGTCACACAACACAATGCCACAGATGTCTCAAGCTTTGCGGGAGCATGCAATTGGCATGCTGACTGCAGGAATGTCTAGCAGAGCTGTCTAGCAGAGCTGTTGCCAGAGAATTGAATGTTCATTTCTCTACCATAACACGCCTCTGTCGTTGTGCTAGAGAATTTGGCAGTACCTCTAACCGGCCTTACAACCGCAGACCACGTGTAACCACGGCAGCCCAGGACCTCCACATTCGGTTTCTTCACCTGCAGAATCATCTGAGACCAGCCACCCTGACAGCTGATGAAACTGAAGAGTATTTCTTTCTGTAATAAAGCCCTTTTGTGGGGAAAAACTCATTGTGATTGGCTAGGCCTGGCTCCCCAGTGGGTATGTCCTCCCAGGTCCCCCCATGGCTGCACCCCTGCCCAGTCATGTGAAATCCATAGATAATGGCCTAATGAATTCATTTCAATTGACGGATTTCCTTATATGAACTAACTCAGTTAAAATCGCTGAAACTGCTGCATGTTACATTTATATTTTTGTTCAGTATATTTACCAAGAGAGTTTTCACCTATATTTTTCGTATCTGTCTATTTACCAACACAAACTGATGCTGGCACTAAGACCGCACTGAAGGAGCTGTATAGGGCAATAAGCAAACAAGAAAATGCTCACCCAGAGGCGGCGCTCCGGTGACTTTAATGCAAGAACACTGAAATCCGTTGTACCTAATTTCTACCAGCATGTCACCTGTGCAACTAGAGGTGAAAAAACCTTTACTCCAAACAGAGATGCATATAAAGCGCTCCCTCGCCCTCCATTTAGCAAATCTGACCCTAAGTCTATCCTCCTGATTCCTGCTTACAAGCAAAAACTCGAAACAGGAAGTACCAGTTGCACGCTCAATACGGAAGTGGTCCAATGAAGCGGATGCTAAGCTACAAGATATTACGCTAGCACAGACAGACTGGAATATGTCCGGGATTCATCTGATGGCATTCAGGATTTTACCACATCAGTCATCGGCTTCATGAATAAGTGCATCGAGGGGGTCATCCTCACAGTGGCCGTACGTACATATCCTAACCAGAAGAGAGCTATCGCTCTCAAGAAGCGGGACACTAATCAGGACGCTTATAAGAAATCCCGCTACGCCCTCCGATGGACCAAGTGTCAATACAGGACCAAGATCGAATCCTACTACACCGGCTCTGTCACTAGTCGGATGTGGCAGGGCTTGCAATCTATCACAGATTACAAAAGGGAAACCCAGCTGTGAGCTGTCCAGTGACATGAGCCTACCAGATGAGCTAAATACCTTCTATGCTCGCTTCAAGGCTAGCAACATTGAACCATGCATGACAGCACCAGCTGTTCCGGACGACTGTGTGATCACACTCTCCGTAGCTGATGTTAGCAAGACCTTTAAACAGGTTAACATTCAAAAGGCCACAGGGCCAAACGGATTACCAGGATGTGTACTCAGAGCATGCACATGCGCGGACCAATGTCTTCACTGACATTTTCAACCTCTCCCTGACCCAGTCTGTAATACCTACATGTTTCAAGCAGACTACCATAGTCCCTGTACCCAAGAACTCTGGTGTAAATTACTATCACCCCGTAGCACTCACATTTGTAACCATGAAATGCTTTGAAAGGCTTGTCATGTCTCACATCCACACCATCATTCCAGACACACTGGACCCACTCCAATTCGCATACCACCCCAACAGATTCATAGATGACAATCTCTATTGCACTCCACACTGCCCTTTCCCATCTGGACAAAAGGAACGCCTACGTGAGAATGCTGTTCTTTGACTGCAGCTCAGAGTTCAACACCATAGTGGCCTCCAAACTCATCACTAAACACCTCCCTCTGCAACTGGATCCTGGACTTCCTGACAGGCCACCCCCAGGTTGAGGGTAGGCAACAACACATCCGCCACACTGACCCTTAACACAGGGGCCCCTCAGGGATGCATGCTTAGTCCCCTCCTGTACTCCCTGTTCACCCACAACTGCATGGCCACACACAACTCCTTTACCATCATTGAGTTTGCCGACAACACAACAGTGGTAGGCCTGATCACTGATGATGATGAAATACCTGGCAGTGTGGTGCCAACTCTCCCTCAACATCTGCAAGAGAAAGGAGCTGATTGAACAGGAAGCGAAGGGCCGTGCATGCCCCCATCCACAGCCATGGGGCTATAGTGGAGAAGGCTGAGAACTCCACATCACTATGGAATTATCATGGTCCATACACCAACACAATTGTGAAGAGGGCACAACAACGCCTATTCCCCCCCAGGAGGCTGAAAGAATTTGGCATGGTCCCTCAACTCCTCAAAAAGTTGTGTGTCAAAGACTCCAGCCACACAAGTCATACATAGACTGTTCCCTCTGCTACCGTGCGTCAAGTTTTAACGATGCACCAAGTCTGGAACCAACAGGACCATGAACAGCTTCTACACCCAAACCATAAGATTGCAAAATAGTTAAATAGTTAACCAATGGCAGTAATAACAGCATAAGTGATGAGGTAGCTACCTGGACTAACTCTTTTGACTCATCACTTATGCTGTTATTACTGTTTATACCCCATAAACTGGACACACAGCCCGCAAAAAGGGCCAAAACGGAGCAGCGGGGGGAGCCTATTTAAGACGTGTGCGGTTACATTGAGCCAACCCTCTCTGTGCACAGACTGTGGTGTTATGATAGAAACATGATCCATTTAGACTGTGCCCACCTAGTTTACATTTACATGTGCCCACACTGTGTGGGTCTGTCCCATTTTCTGCCAGTTTTTTGTATTTGTGTAGGCTGGGGGTGAAAAACAGATACCACAAGAAGGCCTACCTCAACTGCTGCAGAAAGACTATCCTCAAGGAACTGCCCCTTTGAGGGATGCCATAGCTTTTTCGTAACACAGGCCTACGGGGCCAAATATGTCCTTTACTAAATAGATAGAAAGCACAAAGGTCAACACACACCTATGAATGCACACAAACACACAGCTCCACTCAAGTGAGAAGGAAAGAGAGGTTCAAGCCGACTAGCTTCTCTGGCAACTAATGGAGTCCTGCATGCGAGTCTTTTGTTAATCCAGATCGATACTTATTCTCAGCCAGATCTGACATCTGATCCAGTAAAACACTGAGACTGACCACACTGCCTCTCTCCTGTACTCCTCACCTCTCTCATTACCCTTATCACCCTCTGGGGACCCCACTCTCATTTTCCTATTCCATCTCACAGGGGCAGATCTATGCTGCAGAATATATCTACACTGGACAAACAAGGACAGAATGGCAAACATAAATAGGGAGAAATAGACTAATAGTATTATTTAAAACTCATTAGTGCTGGCCGATTAGTGCTCTTGAGGTCGGTTCAGTAAAAAAAAAAAAAGTATTTCGGTTTCAAATATTTTCTTTACATTAAAAGCACTACACATTGTGGGGGTTGAATGTTATAACAGAATAAAACAATTAATAAAAGTTCCATGATGGAAGTGCCTGCACATTACTGTTTATCACCTCTCAGCTGCACTGAGGTTAGGAAACACTGTCACCACCGATAAATCCACGATAATCGAGAATTTCAATAAGCATTTCTCTACGGCTGGCCATGTTTTCCTCCTGGCTGCTCCGCACCCTCTGCAGCTACTTGCCCAAGCCTCCCCAGCTTCTCCACCCAAATCCAGATAGCAGATGTTCTGAAAGAGCTGCAAAACCTGGACCCGTACAAATCAGCTGGGCTAGCCAATCTGGACCCTCTCTTTCTAAAATTATCTGCCGCCACTGTTGCAACCCCTATTACCAGTCTGTTCAACCTCTCTTTCGTATCGTACGAGATCCCTAAAGATTGGAAAGCTGCCACGGTCATCCCCCTCTTCAAAAGGGGGTGACACTCTAGATCCAAACTGTTACAGACCTATATCCATCCTGTCCTGCCTTTCTAAAGTCTTTGAAAACCAAGCCAAGTTAATAAACAGATCACTGACCATTTCGAATCCCACCGTACCTTCTTCGCTGTGCAATCTGGTTTCCGAGCTGGTCACGGGTGCACATCAGCCAAGCTCAAGGTACTAAACGATATCATAACTGCCATCGATAAAAGACAGTACTGTGCAGCCGTCTTCATCGACTGTCAATCACTGTATTCTTATCGGCAGACTCAACAGCCTTGGTTTCTCAAATGACTGCCTCGCCTGGTTCACCAACTACTTCTCAGACAGAGTTCAGTGTGTCAAATCGGAGGGCCTGTTGTCCGGACCTCTGGCATTCTCTTTTCTCTGTATATATCAACAATGTCGCTCTTGCTGCGGGTGACTCCCTGATCCACCTCTACGCAGACGACACCATTCTGTATACATCTGGCCCTTCTTTGGACACTGTGTTAACAAACCTCCAAACGAGCTTCAATGCCATACAACACTCCTTCCGTGGCCTCCATCTGCTCTTAAACGCTAGTAAAACCAAATGCCTGCTTTTCAACCGTTCGCTGCCCACACCCGCCTGCCCGACTAGCATCACTACTCTGGACAGTTCTGACTTAAAATATGTGGACAACTACAAATACCTAGGTGTCTGTAAACTAGACTGTAAACTCTCCTTCCAGACTCATATTAAAAAATTTAAATCTGCTTCCTATTTCGCAACAAAGCCTCCTTCACTCACGCCGCCAAACATACCCTCGTAAAAATGACTATCCTACAGTCGTGGCCAAGGGTTTTGAGAATATGAAAATGTATATTTGTGTCAAAGTCTGCTGCCTCGGTTTGTATGATGGCAATTTGCATATACTCCAGAATGTTTTGAAGAGTGATCAGATGAATTGCTATTAATTACAAAGTCCCTCTTTGCCATGCAAATTATCTGAATCCCCCCCCAAAAAATCCACTGCATTTCAGCCCTGCCACAAAAGGACCAGCTGACATCATGTCAGTGATTCTCTCGTTAGCCTCTCTATGGTACGTAAGATGGTAGCGTCCCACCTCTTCAACAGCCAGTGAAACTGCAGGGCGCCAAATTCAAAACAACAGAAATCCCATAATTAAAATTCCTCAAACATACATGTATTTTACACCATTTTAAAGATACTCTTTACAGGAATACTCATAATAAACATTGGTAAAAGATACAACTGTTATGCATGGAATTTTAGATCCACATTTCCTTAATGCAACCGCTGTGTCAGATTTCAAAAAAGCTTTACGGAAAAAGCAAACCATGCAATAATCTGAGTCGGCGCTCAGAGCCCAATCAAGACACAAATATATTCGCCATATTATGCAGTCAACAGAAGTCAGAAATAACATTAAACATTCACTTACCTTAGATGATCTTCGTCAGAATGCACTCCCAGGAATCCCAGTTCCACAATAAATGTTTGTTTTGTTCGATAATGTCCATCATTTATGTCCAAATTCCTCCTTGTTGTTCTAGCGTTCAGTACACTTTCCAAACTCACGACGCGCGGGCAAGTCCAGCGGAAAGTACGGACGAAAAGATTTTTAAAAGTTACATTACATTCCGTAAAACATGACAAACTAAGTATTGAATCAATCTTAGGATGTTTTTAACTTCTTCGGGGTAGGGGGCAGCATTTTCACTTTTGGATAAATAGCATGCCCAAATTCAACTGCCTGCTACTCATCCCCAGAATATAAGATATGCATATTATTAGTAGATTTGGATAGAAAACACCCTGAAGTGTCTAAAACTGTTTGAATCATGTCTGTGAGTATAACAGAACTTATGTAGCAGGCAAAACCCTGAGGACAAACCATTCAGATATTTTTCTTTTTTAGGTCACTGTCTTTTCAATTAATTTTCATTGGGACACCAGATTTCTAAGGGACTTGTTTGCAGTTCCTACCGCTTCCACTGGATGTCAGCAGTCTTTGGAAATTGGTTGAGGTTTTTCCTTTGTGTAATGAAGAAGTAAGGCCATCTTAAATGAGAGTCACTTGAAGTAAATTGTTTGAGAGAGGCACATTACCAGAAAAGTTGTCAGTTTGTTTTCTTTTTGTATTGAACACAGATCATCCCGTCTTCAATTTGATCGATTATTAACGTTTAAAAATACCTAACGTTGTATTACAAAAGTAGTTTGAAATCTTTTGGTAAAGTTTACATGTAACTTTTGAGATATTTTGTAGTGACGTTGCGCAAGTTGGAAGCTGTGTTTTTCTGGATGAAACGCGCCAAATAAATTGACATTCTGGATATATATCGACGGAATTAATCGAACAAAAGGACCATTTGTGATGTTTATGGGACATACTGGAGTGCCAAAAAAAGAAGTTCGTCAAAGGTAAGGCATGAATTATATTTTTATTTCTGCGTTTTGTGTCGTGCCTGCAGTGTTGAAATATGCTACTCTTTGGTTACTGTTGTGCTATCATCAGATAATAGCATCTTGTGCTTTCGCCGAAAAGCCTTTTTGAAATCTGACATGTTGGCTGGATTCACAACGAGTGTAGCTTTAATTTGGTATCTTAGATGTGTGATTTAATGAAAGTTTGATTTTTATATCATTTTATTTGAATATGGCGCTCTGTATTTTCCGATTGCGTCCCACCTACCCCAGACAGGTTAACATAATTTTCAATAATGTTCCAACCGGAATATTCCATTGTCTTCAGAAGTGCGATGGAACAGAGCTTGCTCTCACATGAATGCGCATGGTCAGTGCATGTTCAGGTCATGATAGACCTTACTCATTCCCCTCTCCTTCGGCCCCACTTCACAGTAGAAGCATCAGACAAGGTTCTAAAGATGGTTGACATCTAGTGGAAGCCTTAGGAAGTGCAACATTACCAATATCCCACTGTATCTTCAATGGGAGCTGAGATGAAAATTGACCAACCTCAGATTTCTCACTTCCTGGTTGGATTTTTCTCAGGTTTTTGCCTGCCATATGAGTTATGTTATACTCACAGACATCATTCAAACAGTTTTAGAAACTTCAGACTGTTTACTATCCAAATCTACTAATTATATGCATATTCTAGCTTTTATGGCTGAGTAGCAGGCAGTTTACTCTGGGCACCTTTTCAACCGGACGTGAAAATACTGCCCCCTACCCCAAAGAAGTTAACACAGATGTGAGTGTTGACAAGGACAAGGCTGGAGATCACTCTGTCATGCTGATTGAGTTCGAATAACAGACTGGAAGCTTCAAAAGGAGGGTGGTGCTTGGAATCATTGTTCTTCCTCTGTCAAACATGGTTACCTGCAAGGAAACACATGCTGTCATCATTGCTTTGAACAAAAAGGGCTTCACAGGCAAGGATATTGCTGCCAGTGAGATTGCACGTAAATCAACCATTTATCGGATCATCAAGAACTTCAAGGAGAGCGGTTCAATTGTTGTGAAGAAGGCTTCAGGGCGCCCACAAGAAAGTCCAGCAAGCGCCAGGACAGTCTCCTAAAGTTGATTCAGCTGCGTGTTCGGGGCACCACCAGTACAGAGCTTGCTCAGGAATGGCAGCATGATGGAGCACCTTGCCATAAGGCAAAAGTGATAACTAAGTGGCTCGGGGAACAACTTCGAATATTTTGGGTCTATGGCCAGGAAACTCCCCAGACCCTAATCCCATTGAGAACTTGTGGTCAATCCTCAAAAGACGGGTGGACAAACAAAAACCCACAAATTCTGATAAACTCCAAGCATTGATTATGCAAGAATGGGCTGCCATCAGTCAGGATGTGGCCCAGAAGTTAATTGACAGCATGCCAGGGCGGATTGCAGCACTGCAAATATTGACTCTTTGCATCATCTTCATGTAATTGTCAATAAAAGCCTTTGACACTTATGAAATGCTTGTAATTATACTTCAGTATTCCATAGTAACATCTGACAAAAATATCTAAAGGCACTGAAGCAGCAAACTTCGTGGAAATTAATATTTGTGTCATTCAAAACTTTTGGCCATGACTGTACTGATCCTTGACTTTGGCGATGTCATTTACAAAATAGCCTCCAACACTCTACTCAGCAAACTGGATGCAGTCTATCACAGTGCCAAAAAGTCTTTGCTAGGTAACGCTCTGCCTTATCTCAGCTCACGATAACAACACCCACCCGTAGCACACGCTCCAATAGGTATATCTCACTGGTCATCCCCAAAGCCAACACCTCCTTTAGCCACCTTTCCTTCCAGTTCTCGGCTGCCAATTACTGGAACAAATTGCAAAAATTGCTGAAGTTAGAGACATATCTCCCTCACTAACTTTAAACATCAGCTATCTGAGCAGCTAACCGATCGCTGCAGCTGTACACAGTCCATCCAATCTACCTACCTCATCCCCATATTGTTTATATTTACTTTTTTGCACACCAGTGTTTCTACTTGCACATCATCTGCACATCTATCACTCCAGTGTTAATTTGCTACATTTTAACTACTATGGCCTATTTATTGCCTTACCTCCTCATGCCATTCGCACACACTGTATATAGACTTTTTTCCTATTGTGTTATTGACGTTTGTTTATTCCATGTGTAACTCTGTGTTGTTGTTTGTGTCGCACTGCTTTGCTTTATCTTGGCCAGGTCGCAGTTGTAAATGAGAACTTGTTCTCAATTGGCCTACCTGGTTAAATAAAGGTGAAAATATATATATATTTTAAAACCATAATTAAGTCACATTACTTTAATAAAATATTTACGTTGTTGTGTATATTACATTTGTTTCATTTGATTACTTTATTTACTTCCAAGTCACCATCGGTGATCTCTATTGGGCTCTCGAGTGGAGCAGCGGTCTAAGGACCTGAATTTCGGAGCGAGAGGCGTCACTACAGACACCCTGGTTCGAATCCAGGCTGAATCACAACAGCCGTGATTGGGAGTCCCATAGGGAGGCGCACAATTGGCCCAGCGTCGTCCGGTTTTGGCCGGTGAAGGCCGCCATTGCGTTTTGTGTTGCGCCTGCAGGGTTGAAATATGCTACACTCTCTTTGTTTACTGTTGTGCTATCATCAGATAATAGCATCTTATGCTTTCGCCGAAAAGCCTTTTTGAAATCTGACATGTTGGCTGGATTCACAACGAGTGTAGCTTTAATTTGGTATCTTATGTGTGTGATTTAATGAAAGTTTGATTTTATATAATTTTTTTGAATTTGGCGCTCTACATTTTCCCTGGCTATTGGCCAAGTGGGACACAAGCGTCCCGCCTATCCCAGAGAGGTTAAAAACCAAAAAAATGCTCAGTACTAAAACACCCTAAAGCTGGCTTATGACAAATATGATCAAATTAGCTTGTTTGACTCTTTTTATAGATCTACACTTGGTGGTGAATGAATACATAGTCCTCCTACTGTAAGAGGGATTCTCTCTGGTGCCCCATTGGTAAGAAAAACAAGGTCTAACACTGTATCCCCTGTAGCTTTAGTTTACCTTAGCTGGCCTAGGTATGAAATAAACTGCCTGAGGAACAGGAGCTGAGAAATGAGTCCCTTTTGCATTTGATATTTTAAGTGGAAATTGTGCACCAATATTTAATTTGAAAAGCCGTTAAATTAAGTTCCCTTTAATGTAGACCACATGGAGAATTCAATAATTCCGCATTTTCACATGTCCCTCCAACAACCGTGTCACTTCAAGACTCTAACCCACTTAATCCCAAACGTCTCAAAATTTCTAATAATTTTGTTGCTTTGACAAAAAGTAATTTCTGACGATTCTGATTTCATGTGATTAGTGATACATTTACGTCTGTCCCTCATTTTAAGGTCAGCCCTATTACGTGAACTGAACACTCGTTTTAATATGGTGAAACTATTCCTTTAAAAATATAATTTTCTTTTTACAAAAAAAACATTGAACATCTTTTCATAGACTAAAAGCAGGTGAGCTGTTTCTACTCTTTTTGGCAATTGTCTGGTGTTTGTGGTAGTTGAGGGTCGTGCATAACACATCAACCCTGTTAACCATAGATAGTGTTACGACGTGGCCTTTTGGGGGTGTATATCGTGGCTCCCCCCCTCTCTCACCACAAGTTTTATGACTTTACGACAGGTCATAAATACCTAGTAGAAACTGCCATGCAGTATTGAAAGAGAGTCGACCAGAACAAACTAAACAATATTTATATTTTTGAGAATGTGGGAATGGTCCGTGGACACTTAAGGGACAGTCATGACGAATGTGTTTCATTTGGTGATCTCATGACGGACAGGAAACACACAACTGTATCTCTTAACCTCTACTTCATCACCCTCCCGGATCCGGGATCCTCCTCATCAAAAATGCTGACTAGCATAGCCTAGCCTAACGGGACAGGGATATCATATAATATAATTTTCATGAAATCACAAGTCCAATACAGCAAATGAAAGATAAACATCTTGTGAATCCAGCCATCATTTCCGATTTTTTGAATGTTTTACAGCGAAAACACAATATGTATTTCTATTAGCTAACCACAATAGCCAAACACACAACCGCATATTTTCACCATGTTTCCACCGCATTGGTAGCTTTCACAAAACCGACAAAATAGAGAAAATTAATCACTAACCTTGAACAACTTCATCAGATGACAGTCTTATAACATGTTATACAATACATTTGTTTTGTTCGAAAATGTGCATATTTGAGGTATAAATCATAGTTTTACATTGCAGCCTCCATCAAAAATAGCACCAAAGCAGCCAGAATAATTACAGAGAGCAACGTGAAATACATAAATACTCATCATAAAACATTTATGAAAACTACATGGTGTACAGCAAATAAAAGATAAACATCTTGTGAATCCAGACAATATTTCCGATTTTTTTAGTGTTTTACAGCGAAAACACAATATAGAATTATATTAGCTTACACCAATAGCCAAACACACAAAGATATTTATTCACCGCAAAGGTAGCTTTCGCAAAAACCAGCAATAGATATAAAATTAATCACTAACCTTTGGACAACTTCATCAGATGACAGTCTTATAACATCATGTTATACAATACATTTATGTTTTATTCGGAAATGTGCATATTTAGAGCTGTAAATCGTGGTTATACATTGTGAATATGTAGCAACATTTCCCCAGAATGTCCAGAGATATTTTGGACACACCTAATCTGACCAAAGAACTCATCATAAACTTTACATAAAGATACTTGTATGGCAAATGAAAGATACACTGGTTCTTAAAGCAACCGCTGTGTTAGATTTTTAAAAATAACTTTACCACAACATACAGCTTGAGTTATTGTGAGACAGCGCTCACCAACACGGCGGAGAATAGGCATCAACATATTACACAGAAATACGAAATAACATCATAAATGTTCTTACTTTTGCTGAGCTTCCATCAGAATGTTGTACAAGGAGTCCTATTTCCAGAATAAATCGTTGTTTGGTTTTAGAATGTCCATTTCTTCTGTCGAATTAGCAACCTTGGCTAGCAATGTGGCGCGAACATTCCCATCCTCTCTTGGCGCAAAGAACGGAAAATTCCAAAAGTCCCATTAAACGTTGAATAAACTGATAAAGCTCGGTTGAAAAAACCTACTTTATGATGTTTTTCTCATATGTATCAAATAAAATCAGAGCCGGAGATATTCGCCGTGTATACCGAACGCTTTTCAGAAGACAATGTCGAGCTCCCCCGCGCGCCGTCGAAGACAAAGAAAATACCGGACCTGTCACTCCAAAAGCTCTTGTTCGGCCTCAGATAAAGCTAGACACCCCATTCCACTGCCTGTTGACATCTAGTGGAAGGCGTATGAAGTGCATACATATCGATAAATAAAAGCCAGTTGAATAGGCAGGCCCTGAAACAGAGCCTCATTTTCAGATTTTTCACTTCCTGTGTGGAAGTTTGCTGCCAAATGAGTTCTGTTTTACTCACAGATATAATTCAAACAGTTTTAGAAACGTCAGAGTGTTTTCTATCCAATAGTAATAATATGCATATTGTATGATCTAGAACAGAGTACGAGGCCGTTTAAATTGTGCACGATTTTTTCCAAAGTGAAAACAGCGCCCCCCCTATTGACAAGAAGTTTTAACCTCTTGGCGCACGGATCCCTTTAGTGGGATCATTTTCATCAACAACCATTGAATTGCAGAGCGCCAAAAAAAATAAAAAATACTGACATTTTTTACTTTCATGAAATCACAAGTGCAATATAGCAAAACACAGCTTAGCTTGTTGTTAATCCACCTGTGTCAGATTTTGAAAATATGCTTTACAGCGAAAGCAATCCAAGCGTTTGTGTGAGTTTATCGATCACTAGACAAAACATTACAAACACCTAGCACCAATGTAGATTGGTCACGAAAGTCAGAAAAGCAATACAATTAATCGCTTACCTTTGATCTTCAGTTGTTTGCACTCACGAGACTCCCAGTTACACAAATGTTCCTTTTGTTCGATAAAATTTATTTTTATATAAAAAAACTCCATTTGTTTGGCGCGTTATGTTCAGAAATCCACAGGCTCAGGCAGGTCATGAAGGGCAGACGAAATTTCCAAATAGTATCCGTAATGTTCGTAGAAACACGTCAAACGTTTTTATAATCAATCCTCAGGTTGTTTTTAACATAAATAATCGATAATATTTCAACCGGACGGTAAACTATTCAATACAATAGAGAAAGAAAATGTTGAGCTTCCACTTTTGCGCGCAAGAACTAATCAAAGGACATCTGGCTATCCACTGACGCGATTTGATAAATCTCGCTCATTTTTCAGAATAAAAGCTTGAAACTATTTTTAAAGCCTGTTCACAACCTGTGGAAGCCATTGGAAAAAGGAATCTGGTTGATATCCCTTTAAATGGAGGATAGGCAGGCAATGGAACAGGGATTTTTCAAAATTAGAGGCACTTCCGGGTTGGATTTCCTCAGGTTTTCGCCTGCAAACTCAGTTCTGTTATACTCAAAGACAATATTTTTGACCGTTTTGGAAACTTTAGAGTGTTTTCTATCCTAATCTGTCAATTATATGCATATTCTAGTATCTGGGCCTGAGAAATAGGCCGTTTACATTGGGAACGTTATTTTTCCAAACATAAAAATTCTGCCTCCTAGCGTCAAGAAGTTCAACTAATCATGTAGAAATTAACTACGTCGGGGCACCACGGAAAATGTTGAGTTTTACAGAGTAATAATTCTCAGAATATAACGCTTCATATTTTATTATCTGATCTATTAGTCCTCTATTAATAAATTATTATTATTACCTCATCAGTTCTCATTACTGAACATCGCAAACCCTTGGATATCTGCACAAACCCTAGTTTCCGTCATGAATCAGCAATATACAAATTGTCTATTTACGAACTAATCACAGAAATACATAACAAACAAGCAGTAGATATTGGTTCCTAATAATGATAGAAAAGTCCCTAGTGGGCTTAGCCGATATGACGGCTTGGTAGACAAAGGAAAGGGGTGGGGACAGAGCGGGAAAGACAAAATGGATTCACTACACACAGTGGATAATTATAATAATTGAAATGCTAATCATTTGCACATGAACGGCCAATCAATCGAGAGTAATTACAATGTATATATTTACGCCCGTATGTCATTGTTGTCGTCTCTGTTGGAATCCTCGATCGTCCTGTAGACGTCATTCTTTGGTTAACTTTCCCAGAAGCCAAAATGTCTTTCGTGGTTGTAGTTGGTTAGAATGGGTACTTCAGAGTACCATTTGGCAATGTTCTCATAGATAGATGCTTTGGTGGTTGTCAGTATTCTCGTTCTAGACTTACGTAATTTCTAGCTGCAGACTAGTAAATATACAGTGGGGAGAACAAGTATTTGATACACTGCCGATTTTGCAGGTTTTCCTACTTACAAAGCATGTAGAGGTCTGTAATTTTTATCACAGGTACACTTCAACTGTGAGAGACGGAATCTAAAACAAAAATCCTGAAAATCACATTGTATGATTTTTAAGTAATTAATTTGCATTTTATTGCATGACATAAGTATTTGATACATCAGAAAAGCAGAACTTAATATTTGGTACAGAAACCTTTGTTTGCAATTACAGAGATCATACGTTTCCTGTAGTTCTTGACCAGGTTTGCACACACTGCAGCAGGGATTTTGGCCCACTCCTCCATACAGACCTTCTCCAGATCCTTCAGGTTTCGGGGCTGTCGCTGGGCAATACGGACTTTCAGCTCCCTCCAAAGATTTTCTATTGGGTTCAGGTCTGGAGACTGGCTAGGCCACTCCAGGACCTTGAGATGCTTCTTACGGAGCCACTCCTTAGTTGCCCTGGCTGTGTGTTTCGGGTCGTTGTCATGCTGGAAGACCCAGCCACGACCTATCTTCAATGCTCTTACTGAGGGAAGGAGGTTGTTGGCCAAGATCTCGCGATGCATGGCCCCATCCATCCTCCCCTCAATACGGTGCAGTCATCCTGTCCCCTTTGCAGAAAAGCATCCCCAAAGAATGATGTTTCCACCTCCAAGCTTCACGGTTAGGATGGTGTTCTTGGGGTTGAACTAATCCTTCTTCTTCCTCCAAACACGGCGAGTGGAGTTTAGACCAAAAAGCTCTATTTTTGTCTCATCAGACCACATGACCTTCTCCAATTCCTCCTCTGGATCATCCAGATGGTCATTGGCAAACTTCAGACGGGCCTGGACATGCGCTGGCTTGAGCAGGGGGACCTTGCGTGCGCTGCAGGATTTTAATCCATGACGGCGTAATGTGTTACTAATGGTTTTCTTTGAGACTGTGGTCCCAGCTCTCTTCAGGTCATTAACCAGGTCCTGCCGTGTAGTTCTGGGCTGATCCCTCACCTTCCTCATGATCATTGATGCCCCACGAGGTGAGATCTTGCATGGAGCCCCAGACCGAGGGTGATTGACCGTCATCTTGAACTTCTTCCATTTTCTAATAATTGCGCCAACAGTTGTTGCCTTCTCACCAAGCTGCTTACCTATTGTCCTGTAGCCCATCCCAGCCTTGTGCAGGTCTACAATTTTATCCCTGATGTCCTTACACAGCTCTCTGGTCTTGGCCATTGTGGAGAGGTTGGAGTCTGTTTGATTGAGTGTGTGGACAGGTGTCTTTTATACAGGTAACGAGTTCAAACAGGTGCAGTTAATACAGGTAATGAGTGGAGAACAGGAGGGCTTCTTAAAGAAAAACTAACAGGTCTGTGAGAGCCGGAATTCTTACTGGTTGGTAGGTGATCAAATACTTATGTCATGCAATAAAATGCGAATTAATTACTTAAAAATCATACAATGTGATTTTCTGGATTTTTGTTTTAAATTCCGTCTCTCACAGTTGAAGTGTACCTATGATAAAAATTACAGACCTCTACATGCTTTGTAAGTAGGAAAACCTGCAAAATCGGCAGTGTATCAAATACTTGTTCTCCCCACTGTACGTCTGATTTGCTCCTATTCTGTAGTGATCGATTAGTCTCAGAGTTTAAACATTTCCAGCCGTGTAGCCAAAACTACAGCTGTATGGTCTCTGATGGCATATAGAATTGTAGCCATTCCAACATGGGAGCTCTGTCCCGGCGTTCTGTGACTTAATGTATATTTTGTAGGATGTTTTATACTCTGAAAGAAGGGGCGGTTCTATGTGATGTCTGGACTCACGGGGGTGTGGCCACTGACTAGTTAAACTTTATATGAAAATCCATACTCTCATTTAGAAGGTTAACAACACATTACATCTTTTCACAAATAGTTTCATGTTTAATCACATACGTTTCACAATATTTATTTGTAAACCTGACAGCTGGGAAATGTACACTTTAATCACGTAATAATTATTTAATTATTAATCACGTAATATTTTGTTTTGTGAAGCTTGCATTCAATTGCCACTCCCAGTTTGTATTTGTATTTATTAGGGATCCCTATTGGTTGCTGCCAAGGCAGTAGCTACTCTTCCTGGGGTGAAGAGACCTCAAATGGCATGTCTTGTGGGGTATGCTTGGATGTCCGAGCTGTGTGCTAGTAGTTTAAAAAAGACAGCTTGGTACAGTCGGCACTTCTTACAAAAACAAGTAGTGTTGATGTCAATCTCTCTTCCACTTTGAGCCATGAAAGATTGACATGCATATCATTAATGTTAGCTCTCCGTGTACTTTTAAGGGCCAGACGTGCTGCCCTGTTCTGAGTCAACTGCAATTTTCCTAAGTCCCCCTTTGTGGCACCTGACCACACGGCTGAACAGTAGTCCAGGTGCGACAAAACTACGGTCTGACCTGCCTTGTTGATAGCGTTGTTAAGAAGGCAAAGCAGCACTTTATTATGGACAGACTTCTCCCCATCTTAGCTAATGATGTATCAACATGTTTTGACCATGACAGTTTACAATCCAGGGTAACTCCAAGCAGTTTAGTCACCTCAACATGCTCAATTTAAAAAAAAATCATTACGAGATGTAGTTCAGGTTTAGTGAAAGATTTGTCCCAAATCCAATGCTTTTAGTCATCCGCATACATACACACTGGCTTTACTCAAAGCCAGTTACATGTCGTTAGTAAAGATTGAAAAATGTAAGGGGCCTAAACAGCTACCCTGGGGAATTCCTGATCCTACCTGGATTATGTTGGAGAGGCTTCCATTAAAGAACACCCTCTGTGTTCTGTTAGACAAGTAACTCTTTATCCACAATATAGCAGGGGGTGTAAAGCCATAACACATACGTTTTTCCAGCAGCAGACTATGATCGATAATGTCAAAAGCCGCACTGAAGTCTAAAAGAAACAGCCTCCACAATCTTATCATCAATTTCTTTCAGCCAATCATCAGTCATTTGTGTAAGTGCTGTGCTTGTTGAATGTTCTTCCCTATAAGCGTGCTGAAAGTTTGTCAATTTGTTTACTGTAAAATAACATTGTATCTGCCCCTCATCAATTCCTCATCAATCCAAGGGGATTTTACAGTATTTACATTAATTGTTTATGGGTGCATGCTTATTAGTAACTGGAATAAGCAATTTCAGAAATGTGTCAAGTATGGTTGCTCCTCATTACACTCCACAGACCAGCAAATATTCTTTACGTCATCAACATAAGATTCATGACAAAACTTCGTGACCTCAACAAGCTTCCATTCCCCCTGTTACAAGGGAATTTTGGGCTGATTTAAGAAGAAATCGTCAACCCCTTTACTGTCAACCCTGTTACTTTATTTGCACCTTGATAATCACTTTTTAACTTGATTTGGGGAAACATGCTTTTTTATGAAGTCGAACATGTGCTCTTTATGACAGCATGTTAAAATTAAGTGAAGTTAAGTTTAAGTTAAATTAAGTTACACTTGTCAAAAGGCACTGAATTGATGGAACAACCCATCTGTGAACATGTTTTTTGTGTCTGCCTAGTTAAATAAAGGTGAATTAATATTTAAAAAATTAACTGTCAGAAAAAAGGCCCACACAGAAAGCAAACAGAAGTAAACCAAACACTCACTGTCGGTCTAAGTCTTTTCAACTGCCACAGTAGCTGTCTGAACCCAACCTCAAACAACCCAGAGCCATAGAACTGACAAGAGAGATGCACAAAGGAAAGAAAAAATGTGATGCATCATGGCATGAGGGAAAGATAGAAGACAAAAATAGAAAGAGGACGTGTCATTTTTAGACGCCCCCCCTCCCTCCCTCCCTCCACCCACGTTTCGCTGCTGTTGTGTGGGCGTCGGGACAGCATGCAAATATTTTTACACTTTCACACTCCTCTACTCACACTCTCTCAGTCTAGAGAAAACTCTTACACTCAGCCTATAGTCCCACAGTACCCATAGCACCCATAGAGTTATTCTAAGGTCACTATAATCTGAGGTGAATGACAATTTGAAAAGAAAGAGGGAGTTGTATGAAAAATGGAATGACTCCCCATACAACTCAACAACTGAGCAAAGACATCCCATCACTTCCATCCAAATTCCCTCCACAGAGCTTCCCTCGTATAGCAGAATCCCAGTGCTGCCATCACTATTGGTGCGTTGAGTGTAACCGGGTGCCATATCAGCGGATATTTGTAACCGCTGTGACTATGATAAACTATGCTAATGAAGTATAACCCGTTGGGCGCTCCCCTGCACAAACACAGGCTCAAGGGAGAGTCAACAGGTTGGAGCACCATTTAAGTGTGTTCAAAAAAGGGCAACAGGTTGCTGGATGTCAGGGGTCTTCCAGTGGTAAACAGACCTCCCACGGCAGGCAGCCTGCTGAGGACGGAGTTTACCCACACCACCGCCCAGCCAATCTAAGTAATAACTCTCTGCCCACAGCGACAAACACCTCCATTCAGACCCAGAGTTGGTTTACAGTTGACAAAATCCTCCCATGTGTTCCCACTCTGCCCAGGCCAGTACACTGCATTGCCATTATGCAAAAATAGTGTTGTACTGTAGGGAGAGATACTCTCCTATGACCTTAACACCACCATCTAGTGGTCAGAACCTGGTAATACCAGGATGTATGATGGGACATTAACGTAACTCTGAACATGGACAAAAAACAATCCCCAAATTCAATGAGAATACATTACATTGGATAAAGAAACACTCCAAGCTGCAGCTCCATACTACTTGTCAGACATAGAGAACTGATACTGCATACTTATTGGGTTGGGATTGGAGTATCCGTGGGTGGCTTTTGACCATTTCTTTAGATTCCACATCTTACTCATAACCACGTTTCCAGCCACAAAAGTCATACCGTATAAAACATTTTTTACGACAACTGTGATGGAAACTGGAAGTTTCGGTACAATTTAAAAAATGCAGACAGAATTTTTTGGTTCGACATGGTGGGATGTTTTTGTGTCTGTAAACTTAATTACGCGAGAAATGGCAGTGGAAGTTCCTTTGTGCGCATATATTGAAATAATAACCATCATGTCACGCGACAATATGGTGTGTGGTCCTCCCACTACAACTCGAGACACCATGCAGATTATTATGTTACGGATTAAATAAGTTATGATGCTTCACAGGGTGGTGAAAGTGCATGGTGATGAGCTTGATGCTCTGTTCCAATAAATATTGTGAGTGTCTTTTTCTGGTGACATGACAATCAATGCTTGACTGCTGTTTGACAAATAAAAATATTATTGCTCTTATCCACAATAGTCTCATAATGTAGACTTAACTTGCCTACCCGGTGTATCTGCGAGCTGTTTTTCTAGAGTGCACATGCCAAGACCAGAGTATGCATATTTGCTATTTCACGCAACAGTTTGTGACTAAACTATCAGTAGAGTTGAAAAAGCGATGGAAACACATTGAACTTGGATGTTTATTCTGTACATTCAATAGTACCTGCAAAACACCAGTCTCAACGTCAACAGAGAAGAGGCGACTCCGGGACGCTGGCCTTCTAGGCAGAGTTGCAAAGAAAAAGCCATATCTCAGACCAGCCAATAAATAGGAAAGATTAAGATGGGCAAAAGAACAGACAATGGACAGTGGAACTCTGACTAAAAGGAAAGCATCCCGGAGTCGCCTCTTCACTGTTGACATTGAGACTGGTGTTTTGAGGGTACTATTTAAGGAAGCTGCCAGTTGGACTTGTGTTTCTCAAACTAGACAATCTAATGTACTTGTCCTCTTGCTCAGGTGTGCACCGGGGCCTCCCACTCCTCTTTCTATTCTGGTTAGAGACAGTTTGCACTGTTCTGTGAAGGGAGTACTACACAGCGTTGTACGAGATCTTCAGTTTCTTGGCCACTTCTTGCATGGAATAGCCTTCATTTCTCAGAACAAGAATAGACTGACGAGTTTCAGAAGAAAGTTCTTTGTTTCTGGCCATTTTGAGCCTGTAATCGAAGCCACAAATGCCGATGCTCCAGATACTCAACTAGTCTAAAGAAGGCCAGTTTTATTGCTTCTTTAATTAGCACAACAGTTTTCAGCTGTGCTAACATAATTGCAAAAGGGTTTTCTAATGATCAATTAGCCTTTTAAAATGATAAACTTGGATTAGCTAACAACGTGCCATTGGAACACAGGAGTGATGGTTGCTGATAATGGGCCTCTGTTCGCCTAGGTAGATATTCCATGATTTTTAATTATTTTTATAAAATCAGCCATTTCCAGCTACAATAGTCATGTACAACATTAACAATGTCGACACTGTATTTCTGATCAATTTGATGTTATTTTAATGGACAAAAACAGTGATTGTCTTTAAAAAACAAGGACATTTCTAAACTTTTGAATGGTAGTGTATTTCAAACGTGAACTTGTCTGAGGTGTTGGACTCGACGACAGTTGCTATCCATTGGCGCGCTGCGATTGGTTGCCCAAAATTCTGGGGCGGGACTTAGCGAAGAGTCAATAGCATTGGCTACAATCAATGGGAAATCATAGTCGTCACAAACCACAGTTTGGTTCACAACTTTGGACAGCACAGTACGTTAAAGTATAGTAAAGAAAATAAAAGTAGAGTATAGTTCAGTACAGTACTAGAGTTGATTACACGATAAGGTACTGTACTCTACTTTGATGTCCAAACTTGTGAAACATACACTACCGATCAAAAGTTTTAGAACACCTACTCATTCAAGGGTTTTACTTTATTTTTACTATTTTCTACATTGTAGAATAAAACTGAAGACATCAAAACTATGAAATAACACACATGGAATCATGTAGTAACCAAAAAAGTGTTAAACAAATCAAAATCTATTTTATATTTGAGATTCTTCAAATAGCCACCCTTTGCCTTGATTACAGCTTTGTACACTCTTTGCATTCTCTCAACCTGCTTAATGGAGGTAGTCACCTGGAATGCATTTCAATTGACAGGTGTGCCTTGTTAAAAAGTAATTTGTTGAATTGCTTTCCTTCTTAATGCATTTGAGCCAATCAATTGTGACAAGTTGGGGGGGGTATACAGAAGTTAGCACTATTTGGTAAAAGACCAAGTCTATATTATGGCAAAAACCGCTCAAATAAGCAAAGAGGAACGACTGTCCATCACTTTAAGACATGAACTTTGAAAGTTTATTCAATTGCAGTCACAAAAGCTATGAAGAAACTGGCTCTCATGAGGACCGCCACATGAAAGGAAGACCCAGAGTTATCTCTGCTGCAGAGGATAAGTTCATTCGAGTTACCAGCCTCAGAAATATCAGCCCAAATAAATGCTTCAGAGTTCAAGTAACGGACACATCTCAACGTCTCAACTGTTCAGAAGAGTGTGTGAATCAGGCCAAATTGCTGCAAAGAAACCACTACTAAAGGACACCAATAAGAAGAAGAGACTTGCATGGGCCAAGAAACACAAGCAATGGACATTAGACCGGTGGAAATTTAGACATTTCTGGTTCCAACCGCTGTGTCTTTGTGAGACGCGGTGTGGGTGAACTCCGCATGTGTATTTCCCACCATAAAGCACGGAGGTGGTGGTATTATGGCGTGGGGGTGCTTTGCTGGTGACACTGTCTGATTTATTTAGAATTCAAGGCACACTTAACCAGCATGGCTACCACAGCATTCTGCAGCGATACGCCATCCCATCTGGTTTGCGCTTCTTCTTTTTTTTCAACAGGACAATGACCCTACACACCTCCAGGCTGTGTAAGGGCTATTTGACCAAGAAGGACAGTGATGACAGATGACCTGGCCTCCACAATCACCCGACCTCAACCAAATTGAGATGGTTTGGGATGAGTTGGACCGCAGATTGAAGGAACTCGGGGCTCCCAAAAGGGTGGCTACTTTGAAGAATCTTGAATCTAAAATATATTTTTATTTGTTTAACCTTTTCTTGGTTACTATATGATTCCATGTGTTATTTCATGGTTTTGATGGCTTCACTATTATTCTTCAATGTAGAAAATAGTACAAATAAAGAAAAATTAGTAGCTGTGTCCAAACATTTGACTGGTAATGTATATCTGACCAAATTATGAAAGACAAGCATTGTAATTTTGAATTCCTTAACGTGAGTGTGGAAGAGGTGAAAAAAATATTGTTATATAGCAACAATGACAAGCCACCGGGGTCTGACAATTTGGATGGAAAACTACTGAGGATAATAGCAGACAATATTGCCACTCCAATTTTCCATATTTTCAATTTAAGCCTACTAGAAAGTGTGCTTAGGCCCCTTACTTCCTTAAATCTTTACAACATGCCACTGGCTTTGAGTAAAGCCAATGTGTCTATGTATACGGATGACTCAACACTATACATGTTAACTACTACAGCGACTGAAATACTTAATAAAGAGCCACAGTTAGTTTCAGAATGGGTGGCAAGGAATAAGTTACTCCTAAATATTTCTAAAACCAAAAGCATTGTATTTGGGACAAATCATTCACTAAACCTCAACTCAATCTTGTAATAAATAATGTGGAAATTGAGCAAGTTGAGGTGACTAAACTGCTTGGAGTAACCCTGGATTGTAAAACTGTCATGGTCAAAACATATTGACACAACAGTAGCTAAGATGGGGAGAAGTCTGTCCATAATAAAGCGCTGCTCTACCTTAACAGCACTATCAACAAGGCAGATCCTACAGGCTCTAGTTTTGTCGCACCTGGACTACTGTTCAGTTGTGTGGTCAGGTGCCACAAAAAGGGACTTGGGAAAATTGCAATTGGCTCAGAAACAGAGCAGCACGGCTGGCCCTTGGATGTACAAAGAGAGCTAATATTAATAATATGCATGTCCTGGCTCAAAGTGGAGGAGTGGTTGACTTCATCACTACTTGTATTTGTGAGAGGTATTGACATGTTGAATGCACCGAGCTGTCCGTTTAAAAAACTAGCACACCCATGTATACCCCACAAGACATGCCACGAGGTCTTTTCGCAGTCCCCAAGTCCAGAACAGACTATGGGAGGCACACAATAGTACATAGAGCTATGACTACATGGAACTCTATTCCACATCAAGAAAAGAATGCATTCAGTAAAAGTAGATTTTTTTAAAGGACAAAAAAGATAAAAATACACCTTATGGAACAGCGGGACTGTGAAGCAACACAAACATAGGCACAAATACATGCATACGCACTATACACACACGTTCACATGGATTTTGTATTGTAGATATGTGGTAGTGGAGTAGGGGCCTGAGGGCACACCGTGTGTTGTGAAATCTGTGAATGTATTGTAATGTTTTTAAAATTGTAGAACTACCTTAATTTTGCTGGACCCCAGGAAAAGTAGCTAATGGGGATCATAATAAATACAAATGTGATAATGAAGCCCAGGGACATTATACCTGCTTTCTATCAAACACTCTTTTCTAGCATTGGCCTTAGGCTTAACGCACATCACCAGCTTGTGTCATATGAAGTGCAGTGTACCTTGAGTGTTGCTTTAGTACACTACCACGCTGTGTTCTGCCAGGAGCTGAGCAAAAACATTTTCTGTAGGAATGCTCATGCAAATATTGACCTTCAATTAGAGAGTGCAGCGGAGAAACAGATGCCCTTGCATGGCTTTGCAGTACAGAGGTCTCAGCAGAAAAAAATGAATATACATAAACACATACATACCTACAGATAGAGTAGACAAACACACACCTACGGTGGAAATATATCCCAAAACCGCCCACACACATTTGTTTTACTATTCTTGTGGAGACAAAACAATTGATTCCCATTCAGTGCAAGAGGCATCACTACAGCACCTGGTTCGAATCCAGGCTGTATCACATCCGGCCGTGAATAGGAGTCCCATAGGGCGGCGCACAACTGGCTCAGCGTCGTCCGGGTTTGGCCGGCATTGCAAATAAGAATTTGTTCATAACAGTGTCGTTCGGCTTTGGCCGAGGTAGGCCGTCATTGTAAATAAGAATTTGTTCTTAACTGAGTGGCCCAGTGAAATAAAAAAATTGACACCTACTCATTCAAGAGTGTGCAAAGCTGTCATCAAGGGGAATGGTGGATATTTGAAAAATGTTAAATCTATTTTGATTTGTTTAACACTTACATGATTCCATATGTGTTATTTCATAGTTTTGATGTCTTCACTACTATTCTTTAATGTAGAAAAAAGTTAAAAATTAAGGAAAACCCTGGAATGAGTAGGTGTGTCCAAACTATTGACTGGTACTGTATATACTGTCCATCCGGTCTATTCACACGCCATTATATATTATGTGCGTATTGTTTTGTATTGCTAGGTATAATTACTGCACTGTTGGAGCTAGAAACACAAGCATACATCCACAGGTACACCTCCAATTGACTCAAATGATTAGTCAATTAGTCTATCAGAAGCTTCTAAAGCCATTACATTTTCTGGAATTTTCCAAGCTGTTTAGAGGCACAGTCAACTTGGTGTACGTAAACTTCTGACCCACTGGAATTGTGACACAGTGAGTTATAAGTGAAATAATCTGTCTATAAATAATTGTTGGAAAAGTTACTTGTGTCATGCAAAGTGTAGATGTCCTAACCGACTTGCCAAAACTATAGTTTGTTAACAAGAAATTTGTGAAGTGGTTTAAAAACGAGTTTTAATGACTCCAACCTAAGTGTATGTAAACTTCCGACTTCAACTGTATGTGTATGTACACACACTCTCTTTCCCCAGAACATTAACCTTGTGTAGGTAGATGTGGAAAGATAGATATAAATGATTTGATGCATGCTGGGGGGGGGGGGGGGGGGGTTCACACCTAGCTCAGCTATTACACAAGTCTTTAGTAAAAGGTTGAATAGTCTATTGTTCAGCTAATAAGCCATCCTGCTACGCTTGTGAAAAACTAATAATAATACTTTTTCCCCTTTCCACATGTTAAAGATTCCAATTGATCAAGTGTTTTCAGCCACAATTGGCCCCAACCCCAATTAATACATTTGGGCACAGTCGATAGCATGTGGGACTTTGGGCTACAATGTTGAGGGTTCGAAACCTGCTCCCTGCTTGTTTCATTACATTATTATGCCAGTCTCAGAGCAAATAGCCTGGATTGTTACTCCCATCTCGTTCCTGCTCTCTTCCACGTGTCATTCTCCACCTGAGTGGCTCGCTTGTGGGCGTGCTGGCAGGATGTACTGTTTTTTTATTCTGTATATATGAATTACAAAATCAGCCTTTACAATGTGCAATCATTGATGTCCCATTGGGATACTTTTTTTTAGACCATAATAAAGGAGTGCCTCCTAATGGCCCTCCAAAACCACTTCCAGCAGCATCTGGGTCTCCCATCCAGGGACCGACCAGGGCCAACCCTGCTTAGCTTCAGAGGCAAACCAGCAGTGGGATACAGGGTGGTATGCTGCTGGCAATTGTGTTCGTTGTCCGTAGCTTATGCCTGCCCAAACCATAATCCCACCACCACGGGGCACTCTGTTCACAACGTTGACATCAGCAAACCACTCGACCACACGACGCCATACTGTCTGTCAACCGGGATTCATCCTTGAAGAGCACACTTCTCTTCTCCATCGAATGTGAACATTTGCCCAAGTCAGTTACCACGCCGAACTGCAGTCAGGTCAAGACCCTGGTGAAGACAACGAGCACGCAGATGAGCTTCCCTGAGACGGTTCCTGACAGTTTTTGCTGACATGTTTTGGTTGTGCAAACCCACAATTTCATCAGTTGTCTGGTCTCAGACGATCCCACAGGTGAAACAGCCAGGTGTGGAGGTCCTGGGCTGGTGTGATTACATGTGGTCTGCGGTGTGACGCCGGTTGGAAGTACTGCCAAATTCTCTAATACGACGTTGGAGGCAGCTTATAGTAGAGAAATTAACATTTAATTATCATCTGGCAACAGCTCTGGTGGACACAGTCAGCATGCTCATTGCACTCTCCCTCAAAACATCTGTGGCATTGTGTGTGCATTGCACTCTCCCTCAAAACATCTGTGGCATTGTGTGTGCATTGCACATTTTAGAGTGCGTCTTTTATTGTCTAAGTAAGTATCAGGCTGTTTAATCAGCTTCTTGATATGCTACACCTGGCAGGTGGATGGATTATCTTGGCAAAGGAGACATGCTCACCAACAATGTACTCTTATAATCTCCACCCAGCACAGCCAAAAGAGGACTGGCCACCCCAGTTCCTCTATAGGTTTCTGCCTTCTTAGGGAGGTTTTTCTAGCCACTGTGCTTCTACATCTGCATTGCTTGCCGTTTGGCATTTTAGGCTGAGTTTCTGTATAAGCACAATCTGCTGATGTAAAAAGGGCTTTAAAAATACAGTTGATTTGATTATTAAACTGGCAGCTATGTGTGGCGCCATGTTTGTTGACATCATACAATGCATTCTGGTTGTCACATAAGTCGGTCAGACCAAAGATGTTATCACAAAACGAGGTGAAGGGATGGTTCACTCCTCTTTCGAGTAAACTTCCGGAGGTGAATAAAGGAAGTGAATGATGGTAGACGACACACCCCCTTCAACATACATACTGCAAAACAGACCCATCTCGTAACAACTTATCTTTGGTGGTTGCGGAAAAACAAACATGGGTGGTGTGCACAAACTACCCATCGTCAGATTACTTTAGATTTTTAGAAAGTGTTTTACTCAATTATTTAGATCACTGGTGAGCTCACCCGTGATGAACTGTAAATAGTAATTGCTATTAGCTAATTCATATTATGGTTTCTGTCACCCGAGAGTTAGCTAAATATGACTGCTTGTGTTAGGTCACTCTATCCTCAGTTAGTGCGAGGACTAATGTAGCCTACGTTTTCCAGTTTGGGTGAGAACTGTGTTATGCTGTCGCTACCTCTGTGAATGTCTTAACATTGCATCCAAAAATAAACTTCTCACATTGACGTAACGTTGTAAAGACTATTTGTGCAAAATGTTTGTGAAAAACAGTGTGGCCAGCTAAAAACGCTGACTGTTGCGTCAATCGTAACTGGACATTCTAAATAAATGTTCTCATCACACCGGTTTGAGCATATGCTGCAGGGACCACTGTGGAATGATCACACCGGAGTGTTCTTACGTGTCAAAAGGGTTAAATTATATATTTCCACCCTATGAGGTTGAAATAACACTTAACATTTTGAAAATTATGATTGTCCTTTTTGAGTAACTCTCAGCCTGTTCAGGGTGGGATGGAACTTTTGGCGCACATATTGACATCACAATGTGATCTGATCACAATAGACCAATGACGGTTCATACGTATAAAGGGGTGAGCTCTAGACTTGCCTGGATACCCAGACTCCTTGCTCCGGGCAAACGCTACGCCACACCCACGGATGTCAGTTTCTTCTCCGCAATGAGTCTGGATCTGAGTACATCCCCGACCCTTTACCGAATGCTAACACATTCGGGGCCGTCTGATTAGTCCAGAAACCGATGGGTTGGGCTAGAGCCAGAAAACATGTGGGTAAAGCGGCAGTTTGAAAATTTGTTATGAGCTTTGATACTTTTGATATTGGTTAGAGACAATCAAATCGCTGGTGAGTTTGTTTTGTACAACACCCCCCCCCTGCCCCTCATCACCACAAACGACTTCAATGATGGCAGTCTTAGAATAAAGTATGTAGGGAACGACAGAACAGCAGAAGAATGTAGTGCGAGTCAGGCTAGCTCTAGACCATCCTTTCAGTAAATCAGGGCTGTGTAAATAAATATCTTCAAATTTGTTTCCTAATGCCCACACGAAATAATAAACACATTCACTACTGATTAAAAGTTTTAGAACACCTACTCATTCAAGGATTTTTCTTTATTTTTAATATATTTTCCACATTGTAGAATAATAGAAGACAACAAAACTATAAAAAAAATATATGGAATCATGTAGTAACCAAAAGAAGTGTTAAACAAATTAAAAATGTATATTTGAGATTCTTCAAATAGCCTCCCTTTGCCTTGATGACAGCTTTGCACACTCTTGGCATTCTCTCAACCAGCTTCATGAGGTAGTCACCTGGAATGTATTTCAATTATTAGGTATGCCTTGTTAAAAGATAAGAAGGAAAGAAATTCCACAAATTAATGTGTTTGAGGCAATCAGTTGTGTTGTGACAAAGTAGGAGGGGTATACAGAAGATAGCCCTATTTGGTAAAAGACCAAGTCCATATTATGGCAAGAACAGCTCAAATATGCAAAGAGAAAAAACAGTCCATCATTCACAGATGTAGAAAATAGTAAAAATAAAGAAAAAACATTGAATGAGTAGGTGTCCTAAAACTTTTGACCGGTAGTGTATCTTGGAGATATTTTCATTAAATAAATAGTGATTTACTAGACATACAGTGATGATATAAAAAATAAAGACTGCATAGGGGTTTTAAGTTCATCAAATGTCAGTATATATTTTTTTATTTTAACCTTTATTTAACTGTGTATATGCAATATTTTGGGTGATTAACAACGCTATTTCCTTTAGCTTATCATGTATGTAAAACTCAACTATCCAGCAAACTAATTTGACAAAAAAGTGAAAACTCACTTTGCAAGCTAGCCAGCAACCAAGCTAGCAATGCAGGTTTGTTTCCACAGAAAAATAATTTGAACAAATTGCTATGATGAATCCTTTATGACATGTGTATTGATTTAACCTTAGATTAGGCTTAAAATTAAATTATGCATCATATATCTGATTAATTATAAACCTACATTTACAAAGTCTAGATTAGGTCTAATCTAAGATTAATTTACACCATGTTGGTGCAACCCATCCTGTGCTGCACACACACGACACACACACACACACGACACAGGGGGCAACAATTAAAAGTGGATATATGTGTTTGTCATACAAGCACACCGAGACAGACAGCATTGCTGTGGGCTGAACATGGTGCACCACAGACAGTAGTGTCAGAGAGACTGGATACCACATCTGGATTCTACTGGAAACCTTTATAGGGATTCTAAGCAATTTTTCAGACTGTGCATGTGTGTGTTGCGGCCTCTGTTTTCATAGACAGAGGCAAGGCTGTGGGGGCTTTTCTGGAGCGTCTCCTGTCAGCAGAATTCACTCGGCAGATCCCAGGCACGGCTGGAGGATTTTACCCCAAAACCCTCTTCCGCTCGTCCCCTCCTAACTCCTCCCCCCCATGAAGCAGAATCCCCCCAGAGCAAGGCACACAGGGGTCCAGCACTGGCAACCACCTAGACGGCTTCACACAAGCACAAAGGAACACAGACACAGCCTTGCTTACAGCGCTGCTACTCTCACAGGGGAGACAGGTTACAGAGGAGTGGAAAACTTGATTGGGAAAGAGAGAGATGTGGAGAGATACTGAGGTGGTGTAGCCTAGTCTGTGTGGCTCCTGCATGTTTTTGTCACTTATTTTTTTCTCTGATGTGTACACAGGCACAGACAAACATACCTCCCTCACTTAACCATTGAGGTGTGAACAAGCTGAGCCTAAAAAGGACATGCAGATACCACACATGGGCAGAAAAGAGGGGGCGGGGGAGAAGGGAAGAGGGAGAGAGTGTGGCAAAGAGAAAGAGCAGGGAGTAAGAGAAAAGAGAAATCGAGAAGAACAGATTAGGGAGGTAAAGTACAAGAAAGCTGACATATTTTGTTTTGGCTTCGAAACAAGCTTTTTACACACTAAAAATTGCTTTAATTGATTTTCAGTCACTATCTTCACTGAACAGTGTGTCACTCATCAGGAAGTTAAATGGTACAATTTAAATGAACAATGAAGTCTTGTTAAAAAGGTTACGTTCTGGGAAGTTGTGAAAACAGGGTGTACCCTCCAACACACTCAGCTGAGGGCCTGTGTATCCTGGGACCTATAAAACCTCTGTGTGTCTCTGTGTGTGTGTGTGTGTGTGTATGTGTCCCACCACTGAAATGCAATGCCTTGCCTGCAAGACCAATCGATGAATATGAAAGTCATGCATCTGGCCTGATCTCTCAATGCAACACAGAGTAGCCCCAGCACCTCACACAGGAGCAACAAAGCAACGGACACCCTGTCCAGACCAGCGAGACACCCTTCAAGACCAACTCCTGAAGGACCTGAATTGAGAGAACCCACGCCAAAATGACCTACACCCAGACCAGAGCATCACAAGCCACACCCAAACCAGTTAAGACCAACCCAAGCAAACTCTGGCCACACCCTATATACAGTTGAAGTCGAAAGTTTACATAAACTAGTTTTAATGACTCCAACCTAAGTGTTTCAACCACTCCACAAATTTATTGTTAACAAACTATAGTTTTGGCAAGTCGGTTAGGAAATCTACTTTGTAAACAATTGTTGGAAAAATGACTTGTAATGCAAAGTAGATGTCCGAACCGACTTGCCAAAACTATAGTTTGATAACAAGAAATTTGAGGAATTTTCCAAGCAAACTTCTGACCCACTGGAATTGTGATAGATTATTTCACTTATAATTCAATGTATCACAATTCCAGTGGGTCAGAAGTTTACATACACTAAGTTGACTGTACCTCTAAACAGCTTGGAAAATTCCAGAAATGTGTGTCATGGCTTTGGAAGCTTCTGATAGGCTAATTGACATCACTTGAGTCAATTGGAGGTGTACCTGTGGATGTATTTCAAGGCCTACCTTCAAACTCAGTGCCTCTTCTTTTGATTTTTCCATGATGTCAAGCAAAATCAGCCAAGACCTCAGAAAATGTTTTTGTAAACCTCCACAAGTCTGTTTCATCCTTGGGAGCAATTTCCAAACGCCTGATGGTACCACATTCATCTGTACAAACAATAGCACGCAAGTATAAACACCATGGGACCACGCAGCTGTCATACCGCTCAGGAAGGAGACGCGCTCTGTCTCCTAGAGATGAACGTACTTTGGTGCAAAAAGTGCAAATCAATCCCAGAACAACAGCAAAGGACCTTGTGAAGATGCTGGAGGAAACAGATGCAAAAGTATCAAAAGTAAAACGAGTCCTATATCGACAAAGATGGTACTTTTTAGAGAAATGTCCTCTGGTCTGATGGAACAAAAAAATAACTGTTTGGCCATAATGACCATCGTTTTGTTTGGAGGAAAAAGGGGGAGTCTTGCAAGCCGTAGAACACCATCCCAACTGTGAAGCACGGGGGTGGCAGCATCATGTTGTGGGGGTTCTTTGCACTGGTGCACTTCACAAAATAGATGGCATCATGAGGTTGGAAAATTATGTGGATATATTGAAGCAACATCTCAAGACATCAGTCAGGAAGCTTGGTCGCAAATGGGTCTTCCAAATGGACAATGACCCCAAACATACTTCCAAAGCTGTGGCAAAATGGCTTAAGGACAACAAAGTCAAAGTTTTGGAGTGGCCATCACAAAGCCCTGACCTCAATCCTATAGAAAATTTGTGGGCAGAACTGAAAAAGCGTGTGCGAGCAAGGAGGCCTACAAACCTGACTCAGCTACACCAGCTCTGTCAGGAGGAATGGACCAAAATTCACCCAACTTATTGTGGAAAGCTTGTGGAAGGCTACTCGTAACATTTCACCCAAGTTAAACAATTTAAAAAAGGCAATGCTACCAAATACTAATTGAGTGCATGTAAACTTCTGACCCACTGGGAATGTGATGAAATAAATAATTCTCTACTATTATTCTGACATTTCACATTCTTAAAATAAAGTGGTGATCCTAACTGACAGGGAATTTTTACTAGGATTAAATGTCAGGAATTGTGAAAAACTGAGTTTAAATGTATTTGGCTAAGGTGTATGTAAACTTCTGACATCAACTGTAGCCCCTCCATATCAGACCTATGCCCCTTCTGGCCACCCAACGCCCCCCACCCCTGCGGCAAGGACCTCAACATGACATACAGTTGAAGTCGGAAGTGCCAGAACTGGACAAGAACCTGACAACACCCTCAACACACAGCGGGACAAACACCTACCTGGAGGAGACAGCATTCCCTCCCCCATATACCTCCCTAGACACAACCACAACAACAAAAACGTGTCACAACTCTGTCGGACGCAGGGTATGTACATAGTCAATGGTAGTCTTCGAGGGGACTGCTATGATAGGTACACCTATGGCTCATCTCTTGGCAGTAGTACTGTAGACTACTTTAAAACTGACCTCAGTCTCAGAGCGTTCACAGTCAGTCCACTCTCAGATCACAGCAAAATCACACTACTTGAACAGAGCCATGGTCAATCATGAGGCATCAATGCCAAAGAAACTGATTTATATTACAAAACGCTATAGATGGAAGGAAAGTAGTGTGGAAATCTACCAAAAAACAATTAGGCAACAACAAATTCAATCCCTTCTAGACAATTTCCTGGACAAAACGTTTCACTGTAAGAGAGTGAAGGTGTAAACTTGGCAGTAGAAAACCTAAACAGTATATTTGACCTCTCAGAATGCAGTAAGAAGCCAAGGTAAGTTGCTAGCTAGCATTAAACGTATCTTATAAAAAACTATCAATCAATCATAATCACTAGTTAACTACACATGGTTGATGATATTACAAGTTTATCTAGCGTGTCCTGCGTTGCATATAATCGATGCGGTGCGCATTAGCGAAAAAGGTACCTAACCATAAACATCAATGCATTTCTTAAAATCAATACACAAGGTTATATTTTTAAACCTGCATATTTAGTTAATATTGCCTGCTAACATGAATTTCTTTGTATCACTTCTCTTGCAACAGAGTCAGGGCAAATGCAGCAGTTTGGGCCGCCAGGCTCGTTGCGAACTGTGTGAAGACTATTTCTTCCTAACAAAGACAGCCAACTTCGCCAAACGGGGTATGGTTTAACAAAAGCGCATTTGCGTAAAAAGCACAATCGTTGCACGACTGTACCTAACCATAAACATCAATGCTTTTCTTAAAATAAATACACAGAAGTATATATTTTAAAACCTGCATATTTAGCTAAAAGAAATCCAGGTTAGCAGGCAATATTAACCAGGTGAAATTGTGTCACTTCTCTTTTTTTTAACCTTTATTTAACCAGGTAGGCTAGTTGAGAACAAGTTCTCATTTGCAACTGCGACCTGGCCAAGATAAAGCATAGCAATTCGACACATACAATAGAGTTACACATGGAATAAACAAAACATACAGTCAATAATACAGAAGAAAAATAAGTCTATATACAATGTGAGCAAATGAGGTGAGATAAGGAGGTAAAGGCAAAAAGGCCATGGTGGTGAGGTAATTGCACGCAGAGTCAGGGTATATGCAACAGTTTGGGCCGCCTGGCTCGTTGCGAACTAATTTGCCAGAATTTTACATAATTATGACTTAACATTGAAGGTTGTGCAATGTAACAGGAATATTTAGACTTATGGATGCCACCCGTTAGATAAAATACGTAACGGTTCCGTATTTCACTGAAAGAATAAATGTTTTGTTTTCGAGATTATAGTTTCCGGATTCGACCATATTAATGACCTAAGGCTCATATTTCTGTGTGTTATTATGTTATAATTAAGTCTATGATTTGATAGAGCAGTCTGACTGAGCGATGGTAGGCAACAGCAGGCTCATAAACATTCATTCAAACAGCACATTTGGGCGTTTTGCCAGCAGCTCTGCTGTTTATGACTTCAAGCCTATCAACTCCCGAGATTAGGCTGGTGTAACCGATGTAAAATGGCTAGCTAGTTAGCGGGGTTCGCGCTAATAGCGGTTAAACGTCACTCGCTCTGAGACTTGGAGTAGTTGTTCCCCTTGCTCTGCATGGGCAACGCTGCTTCGAGGGTGGCTGTTGTCGATGTGTTCCTCGTTCGAGCCCACGTAGGAGCGAGGAGAGGGACGGAAGCTATACTGTTACACTGGCAATACTAAAGTGCCTATAAGAACATCCAAAGGTTAATGAAATACAAATGGTATAGAGAGAAATAGTCCTATAATTCCTATAATAACTACAACCTAAAACTTCTTACCTGGGAATATTGAAGACTCATGTTAAAAGCAAGGAACTTAAACGTTAGCTTTTTTACATGGCACATATTGCACTTTTACTTTCTTCTCCAACACTTTGTTTTTGCATTATTTAAACCAAATTGAACATGCTTCATTATTTATTTGAGGCTAAATTGATTTTATTGATGTATTATATTAAGTTAAAATAAGTGTCCATTCAGTATTGTTGTAATTGTCATTATTACAAATAAATTCAAAAAATTAAAATTCTAATAATATATATATTTTTTATAAATAAATAAAAATCGGCATCGACTTTTTTTGGTCCTCCAATAAACGGTATCGGCGTTGAAAAATCTGAATCGGTCGACCTCTAGTCTCAACCAAGATTTCATCATACATGTCAAGCAGTGAAGTTTCATCTCTGTCTGTCCATGGCCTCTCTTCCTCAGTGTGCACTGTCACTGTGTCCATTTCCATCTTGTCCAGCTGTGTTTAACATTTCATGTAAACCCTTTTTCTTGTCTGCATCGATAGTAGCGGTCGTTGTACCTAGCGTCGAGCATGGTGGCGACACAGTAAAGAGGCTCAGAGAGACTGCCATGAATTGCTTGTTCACAGCCTCTTGTAGAGTACTTTTGAAAGTTTTAACCCTACGGTCTGTGTCGGCAGTTTTGTTGAGCAGGCGTTTCAATGCCATGACAAAGGGTATCACGTCTGCTGCAGAAGCAGTTGAGCTTATTTCGAGTCAGTTGCTCGAATAGAGCTAGGTGTTAATATTTCCATGTGCGTTTCAACAATACTGTGGAACTCTGGTAGGGAAACGTCTGAAAAATAGTGCCTACTTGGTAGTGTGTACCGGTGCTCGACCAGTCGATGAAAGCCAACATCATCCACGACAGAGAACGGTTGATTGTCAAGGGCAATGAACTCCATTATCTTGGCGTTAATGGATTTCGCCTTTGAGTTCTCGCTGAAATTCTTACTCTTTCAAATGACTGCTCAAATTGAACTTGTTGGAAGTGTGCGCTTAGTATTTTTCTGCTTTTGTTCTGTGTAGCGCTGTATTTTTCGTGCCGTCATTATGTCATCTATCTACATTATATAGGTATGCACGTCAGCTTTGACATCGGTTTTGCCCATCGGCGTTGTTGGCATTTTAACCTAATAGCGGTCAATTCTGATATGCTTACCGATATATTGTGCATCCCTACAAGACACCCCTCCAAACACTGTTCTTACCAATAATAGCCTGCCACCACAGACATACTGTACTTGTGGTGTATGACACTGCAGCCACACTGCCACTGTTGCACAAGAGACCACACACACACCTGAGGTTCTCTACATTCCCTCTCCCAAAAGTAACGTATAATATGAGGGATTGTCACGGCCAACTTCAGTTTACAAAGATATAGCCCAGGCAGAAGTAGTACAGACAATATTTTCCCCACACACTAAACCTCAGTGAGAGATTTGTTACCTAAAGGCCTTGCGTGGTTACAGGCATTGGGTACTATTAAGACCATTTCATGTAGGGAGCTATTTGACAACTGCACCATGCAAAATCCCTAATATGAGCCCATGTTCTGTTGGTAAATATGAGCACATGTAATGATTAACTACTGTGGGAGCAAGGAGTGTTACAGTAACAACATCCTCCCCATCTACACCTGCCCTGTGTGTGTGTGTCTATTGTGTAATCACCATTGGCACTGGAGCCAACAACGATAACACATCAGTCGAGTCTGCTACCAAAGACTCTTTCGTTGAGGTAGCCAACACACTAAGCTGGGTCTGGGCCAGGGACATACAGTGCATTCGGAAAGTATTCAGACACCTTCCATTTTCCCATATTTTGTTACATTACAGCCTTATTCTAAAATGTATTAAATAAAATGTTTTCCTCATCAATCTACACACAATACCCCATAATGCCAAAGTGAAAACAGGTTTTTAGAAATGTTTGGCCCACGGCTAAATCTAGTTGATGATCCCTAGTCTACATAGTAAGGATGCATGTTGCGCCTTTACAATGAATTAATGACCTTACTGAAATAATCAGGCTAGTGGGCCAGTTGGCTTCCTGACCAGTGTTCCGGGTCTCTGTTTTCAGCCCCTCCCCAAAAAGTGTGTGTCCAGGGCCTTGTTCCTGGCTCCCTCTTCTCTGAGGGACACAGTGGTTCTATTATTCTCTTGTGTTTCAGAGAACAGGATTAATGACCTGCGGCAGGGACATGAAACGGTTGTGTCCGCCTGTTTACTTCTGTCCCTAGGACCAGTCTCTGGGATTAAACACCCTGTGTGTGTGTGTGTGTGTGTGTTTGTGTGTGTACTTTCAATTACCACTGGCAGGCCAAAGCAAGGGTAATGCAAACTACAATAGCAGCCACAGAGTCATGGTCACCGTTAGGGTTGCAAAGGGTCTGAATTCTTCCATGCGAAGTTAAGCATTGAAATTTGGGGAATTTTGCTTAAATTCATCAAAAGAAGATATCTTATAACATTGAACCTTTTTTTGTGGGATACACAAGGTAATTCTAGGTCTTGTGGCATATGTTGGTTAAACTATCCCAATGCAATGAAATTGCAACCCTCTGCATACAGAGTGCATTCTTCCATGTACAGCTGATTCTCAAGATCTTGCACACTAATGAGATGCTATTGAGCCCACACTACTACACTGTCTGAGCCAAGGACTACATGCTTTCTGGTAAGTTTTGATTACAATACTGGGTGTGGTGAATATATTTTATATTTAAAAATAAAGGAGAGCCGCACACTCTAGGAGCTCAGATGCAAAAATATTTAATTTACCAACGTTTCGACAGGCAAGCTGTCTTCATCAGGGTACAATCCTGAAGACAGCTTGCCTGTCGAAGCGTTGGTAAATTAAATATTTTTGCATCTGAGCTCCTAGAGTGTGCGGCTCTCCTTTATTTTTAAGTTTTCTACTCCGCTAGCCAGCCTAAATAGGTGTGCGTTTCTTTTTCTTCTAGAATATATTTTATATGACATTATTTTTTGTTAACTAGTAAATAGTAGCCTACAGCAAAGTGTGTTTAAATCATTTCTAACTTGTTAACAATTTCTGCTAGTTAGCTTTTGCTACCATGTGGGTTAAGGCTTGCTTGAGCGTGTAAACTGAGGAGTGTTAATTCACCTGTTTCCATAAAGGGTTCATTTAAAAACATTTATCTTACAGAAGGAGGTGTTTAATCTAACTGCTTAACTATTTATCTGTACATGGAATTGTATTTTATTTTTGAAATTATTATTTCTGATCTTTACAGGAAAATGCCACGGGCACTATCTGATGTGTGGAGTAGAGGTTGACCGATTATGATTTTTCAACGCCGATACCGATTATTGGAGGACCAAAAAAAGCCGATACCGATTAAATCGGACAATTATTATTATTTTTTTGTAATAATGACAATTACAACAATACTGAATGAACACTTATTTCAACTTAATATAATACATCAATAAAATCGATTTAGCCTCAAATAAATAATGAAACATGTTCAATTTGGTTTAAATAATGCAACAACAAAGTGTTGGAGAAGAAAGTAAAAGTGCAATATGTGCCATGTAAGAAAGCTAACGTTTAAGTTCCTTGCTCAGAACATGAGAACATATGATAGCTGGTGGTTCCTTTTAACATGAGACTTCAATATTCCCGGGTAAGAAGTTTTAGGTTGTAGTTATTATAGGAATTATAAGACTATTTCTCTATACAATTTGTATTTCATTAACCTTTGACTATTGGATGTTCTTATAGGCACTTTAGTATTGCCAGTGTAACAGTATAGCTTCCGTCCCTCTCCTCGCTCCTACGTGGGCTCGAACCAGGAACACAACAGCCCCCCTCGAAGCAGCGTTAACCATGCAGAGCAAGGGGAATAACTACTCCAAGTCTCAGAGCAAGTGACGTGTGAAACGCTATTAGCGCGCACCCCGCTAACTAGCTAGCCATTTCACAACGTTTACACTAGCCTAATCTCAGGAGTTGATAGGCTTGAAGCACAGTGAAGAGCTGCTGGCAAAACGCAGGAGAGTGCTGTTTGAATGAATGCTTACGAGCCTGCTGCTGCCTACCATCGCTCAGTCAGACAGCTCTATCAAATCATAGACTTAGTTATAACATAATAACACACAGAAATACGAGCCTTAGGTCAATAATATGGTCGAATCCGGAAACTATCATCTCGAAAACAGGACGTTTATTCTTTCAGTGAAATACGGAACTGTTCCGTATTTTATCTAACGGGTGGCATCCATAAGTCTAAATATTCCTGTTACATTGCACAACCTTCAATGTTATGTCATAATTACGTAAAATTCTGGCAAATTAGGCGGCCCAAACTGTTGCATATACATCGATCGATTATATGCAACGCAGGACACGCTAGATAAACTAGTAATATCATCAACCATGTGTAGTTAACTAGTGATTATGATTGATTGATTGTTTTTTATAAGATAAGTTTAATGCTTGCTAGCAACTTACCTTGGCTTCTACTGGATTCGCGTAACAGGCAGGCTCCTCGTGGAGTGCAATGTAATCAGGTGGTTAGAGCGTTGGACTAGATAACTTTAAGGTTGCAAGATTGAATCCCCCGAGCTGACAAGGTAAAAATCTGTCGTTCTGCCCCTGAACGAGGCAGTTAACCCACCGTTCGTAGGCCGTCATTGAAAATAAGAATGTGTTCTTAACTGACTTGCCTAGTTAAATAAAGGTGTAAAAAAAAAAATATATATATATAATAATATTTTTTTTTAAATCGGCCAAATCGGTGTCCAAAAATACCGATTTCCGATTGTTATGAAAACTTGAAATCGGCCCTAATTAATCAGCCATTCCGATTAATCGGTCGACCTCTAGTGTGGAGACAATTCACTGCAGCTAATGTAGAAGGAAAGGCTGTGTACATTTGCAAATACTGTGCCAAATCATATGTGAAGAATGCAACAAAGATGCAGAATTATCTGGCCAAGTGCATAAAGTTCCCACAGTAATAGCAACCTCTGACAAAAGTCCCTCTACTTCTATTCGAGATGAAAATGATGAATCAGACACACGATAGCAACAGCTCATGGTCCTCCTGGAATCAGAAGTTTTTTTGACTCGATGGAGGAACATAGTCAGAAAAATGCTGATGAATATCTTGCTTGACTTGTGTATGTAACTGGTTCACCTCTGATGCTCACAGGAAATGTGTATTGGGAGAGATTTCTGAATGTTCATCGCCCAGCATACACCCCTCCAACCAGACATGCTTTATCTACTTATTTGCTGGATCCAGAGTTCAACAGAGTTCAGGTGAAGGTCAAGAAAATCATAGAGAAAGCAGACTATATTGCAATTATCTCTGATGGGTGGTCAAATGTTTGTGGGCAAGGAATAATTAACTACATCATCTCCACCCCTCAAACAGTATTCTACAAGAGCACAGACACACCGGTCTCTACATTGCAGATGAGCTGAAGGCAGTCATCAATGACCTTGGACCACAGAAGGTATTTGCACTGGTGACAGACAGTGCTGTGAACATGAAGGCTGCTTGGTCTAAAGTGGAGGAGTCCTACCCTCACATCAATTGGCTGTGCTGCTCATGCATTGAGTCTGCTCCTCAAGTACTATAATGGCACTGAAAACAATGGATACACTCTACAAGAGAGCCAAGGAAATGGTTAGGTATGTGAAGGGTCATCAAGTTATAGCAGCAATCTACCTCACCAAGCAAAGTGAGAAGAATAAGAGCACCACATTGAAGCTGCCCAGCAACACCCATTGGGGTGGTGTTGTCATCATGTTTGACAGTCTCCTGGAGGTGAAGGAGTCTCTCCAAGAAATGGCCATATCACAGTCTGTTGATACGGACAGCCCCATCAAGGGGATCCTCCAGGATGATGTATTCTGGGAGAGAGTGGTAAGCAGCCTGAAACACCCGAAACCTATAGCAGTAGCCATTGCACAAATTGAGGGAGACAATGCCATCCTGTCTGATGTTTAGACTCTGCTTGCAGATGTAAGAGAAGAAATCCGCACTGCCCTTCCCACTTCACTGTTGCTTCAAGCAGAGGAAACTGCAGTTCTGAAATACATCAAAAGCCGTTAAGACGTCTGCCTGAAGCCCATACACGCCGCAGCGTACATGTTGGATCCCAAGTATGCTGGCAAGAGCATCCTGTCTGGAGAAAGCCAAAACAGGTATAGATTTTTTTGCAAATGTATTAAACATTAACAGAAATACCTTGTTTAAATATGTATTCAGACCCTTTGCTCGGAGACTCGAAATTTAGCTCAGGTGCATCCTGTTTCCATTGATCACCCTTAACCTTTCTGAACCACCCATCCCGGTTCCGGGATAATTGTCATCAGCAGTCAAATAATATTACTAGAAAATATTCATAATCATGAAATCACAAGTGCAATATTGCAAAACACAGTTTAGCCTTTTGTTAATCCACTTGTCGTCTCAGATTTTGAAATTATGCTTTACAGCGAAAGCAATACAACCGTTTGTGTAAGTTTATCGATCGCTCGACAAAACATTAAGTACACTTAGCATCAGGTAACTTGGTCACGAAAATCAGAAAAGCAATCAAATTAATCGTTTACCTTTGATGATCTTCGGATGTTTTCACTCACGAGACTCCCAGTTAGACAACAAATGTTCCTTTTGTTCCATAAAGATATTTTTATATCCAAATACCTCCATTCGTTTGGCGCGTTATGCTCAGAAATCCACAGGAAAAAGCGGTCACGACAACGCAGACAAAAATCCCAGATAATATCCATAATGTCCATAGAAACATGTCAAACGTTTTTTTATAATCAATACTTAGGTTGTTTTTCAAATATCTATTCGATAATATATCAACCGGGAGTGTTGGTTTTTCAATAGTACCGGGAGTAACAATGGCCGCCTTTCTCTGTTGCACACAACTCACTCTGAGAGCCCCCACCTATCCACTTACGCAATGTGATGGTTCTCGCTCATTTTTCAAAATAAAAGCCTGAAACTATGTCTAAAGGCTGTTGACACCTTAGGGAAGCCATAGAAAAAGGAATCTGGTTGATATCCCTTTAAATGGGTGATAAGGATGCATAAGAACAGAGAGGTTTCAAAAACAGAGGCACTTCCTGATTGGATTTTCCTCAGGTTTTAGCCTGCAATATCAGTTCTGTTAAACTCAGACAAAATTTTGACAGTTTTGGAAACTTTAGAGTGTTTTCTATCCTAATCCGACAATTATATGCATATTCTAGTTTCGGGGGCTGAGAAATAGGTCGTTTCAAATGGGTACGTTTTTTAGCCAAAATCGAAAATACTGCCAACTACACTTATGAAGTTTTAAGATGTTTCCACAACTTGATTGGAGTCCACTTGTCTATATAAGAGCAAAAACCAAGCCATGAGGTCAAAGGAATAGTCTGTAGAGCTCCGAGACAAGATTGTGTCGACGCACAGATCTGGGTAAGGGTACTAAAACATGTAGCATTGAAGATCCCTAAGAACACAGTGGCCTCCATCATTCTTAAAATGGAAGAAGTTTGGAACCACCAAGACTATTCCTAGAGCTGAGCAATCGGGAGGGAGGTGACCAAGAACCCGATCATCACTCTGACAGAGCTCTAGAGTTCCTCTGTGGAGATGGAAGAACCTTCCAGAAGAACAACCATGCAGCACTCCACCAATCAGGCCTTTATGGTAGAGTGGCCAGACGGAAGCCACTCCTCAGTAAAAGTCACATGACAGCCCACTTGGAGTTGCCAAAAGGCACCTAAAGGAAACAGGATTCTCTGGTCTGATGAAACCAAGATTGGAACTCTTTGGCCTGAATGCCAAGATTCACATCTGGCAGAAACCTAGCACCATTCCTTCGGTGAAGAATGGTGGTGGCAGCATCATGCTGTGGGGATGTTTTTCAGAGGCAGGATCGAGGGAAAGATAAACAGAGCAAAGTACTGAGAGATCCTTGATGAAGACCTGAGCTCTCTGGAGCAGGTTCTCAGACTAGGGGGAAAGTTCACCTTCCAGCAGGACAACGACCCTAAGCACACAGCCAAGACAATGCAGGAGTGGCTTCGGGACAAGTCTCTGAATGTCATTGAGTGGCCCAGCCAGAGCCCGGACTTGAACCCGATCGAACATCTCTTGAGAAACCTGAAAATAGCTGTGCAGCTACACTCCCCATCCATCATGTTAGAGCTTGATAGGATCTGCAGAGACAAATGGGAGAAACTCCCCAAATACAGGCATGCCAAGCTTGTAGCATCATACCCAAGATAAAGTACTGAGTAAAGGTTCTGAATATTTATGTAAATGTGATATGTTTTTTTGTATTTTATCTTCAGGATTGGTGGGTCCCCTGCAGGACGGTTGAGCTAACATAGGCTAATGCTATTAGCATGAGGTTGTAAGTAACAAGAACATTTCCCAGGACATAGACATATGTGATATTGGCAAAGCTTAAATTCTTGTTAATCTAACTGCATTGTCCAATTTACAGTAGCTATTACAGTGAAAGAATGCCATGCTATTGTTTGAGGAGAGTGCACCGTTTTGAACATGAAAATGTATTAATAAACAAATTAGGCACATTTGGGCAGTCTTGATAAAACATTTTGAACAGAAATGCAACCTTTCATTGGATCAGTCTAAAACTTTGCACATACACTGCAGCCATCTAGCAGCCAACATCTACATTGCACCTGGGCTGGAATAATACATTATGGCCTTTCTCTTGCATTTCAAAGATGATGGTACAAACTTTTTTTTTTTAACAGTTTTTTTTTTTGTATTATCATTTACCAGATCTAATGTGTTATATTCTCCTACATTCCTTCACATTTCCCCAAACTTCAAAGTGTTCTTTCAAGTGGTACCAAGAAAATGCATATCCTTGCTTCAGGGCCTGAGCTACAGGCATATAGATGTGGGTATGTCTACAATTTCTAAATACCTGTTTTTGCTTTGTCATTATGGGGTAATGTGTGTAGATTATTTAATAAATGTTAGAACACGGCTATAACGTAACAAAATGTGGAAAAAGTCAAAGGGTCTGAATACTTTCCGAATGCACTGTACACGCACACACACTCCAGACTCTGACGTTTCTCCTCCTAATATTTCTAAATTCCATTATTTTACTTTTTTTGATCTCTGTGTATTGTTAGATATTACTGCACTGTTGCAGCTAGGAAGACAAGCATTTCGCTACACCCACAATAACATCTGCTAAATATAATATGTGTATGAGACCAATAACATTATTTGATTTTAGTTACTAGAGGAACAAGATTTGTTTTAAAGTACCATGTTTATGTTTCAATGCAGTACACATTGTAAGTAAAATAATATATTTCAACACATTATTGAAGTGACATCCTCTACTTAGCCGTTAGGAGAGGAGGCAGAAATCAATTATAAATCGAATCGAACAACAAAACGAAGCGACCAACCAATTGCAGAGGGCGATCAGAGAGCATCTTGGACACATTCTGTCAGAAAATGTCTTGGTGGTGCTAGTTAGTATTACACTTAAGCTGTAATTACACTTGTACAGGGAAAATTATAAAAGACGCAGGCAACAGAGATGACATAAAAGGGCAGGTTTTTGAAACCACTGGACCGGTCACTGACCTGATTGAAACGAGTAGATTTATTTGCTAATGAAACGGTGATGGGTTGTGAATGAGATTATTAGGAATGTGCACAGTGAAACTTCTAAGAATGAAGGACAGTATAAAAAAATGAGGTGTATGCAGATTTTAAAGTTATCCACACTAATGAGTAATTAATATAAGGGGTAATAGAACATATGAAGGAAATAAAGAATAGATGCAAAGCAAATGCTTCAGGATTCCATGCAAAACATATTTTTATATCATGGGCATGTCATGTAGGCCTACAGTATAGTCTAACTATACTATCAAGGGCATTTTAGGGCTAAGCACTGTAGTGGGTCGCCTGTCAGAAAACACACATTACAGTAATGTTGATCGTACTTGATCTCCTCCTTAATATGGTGGTATGACATTTTCTGTGCATTGGTCATAGGACATGGTCAATAAAGTTTTTTGTTATTGTCCACGTTTGACCCGATGCGGTCTTGGTTCTTTTTTACGCACGTTAAAAGGTACTGCCATCAAGGGCATTTTAGGGCAAACATTACTGTAATGTGTGTTTTCTGACAGGCGACCCACTACAGTGCTTTGCCCTAAAATGCCCTTGATGGCAGTACCTTTTAACGTGCGTAAAAAAGAACCAAGACCGCATCGCGTCAAACGTGGACAATAACAAAAAACTTTATTGACCATGTCCTATGACCAATGCACAGAAAATGTCATACCACCATATTAAGGAGGAGATCAAGTACGATCAACATTACTGTAATGTGTGTTTTCTGACAGGCGACCCACTACAGTGCACTGACTCAAGCTTTCCCAACAAAGCAGCCCATCACTAGGCTATGCGTAATTTCATTCTGGGCAGTGGGCGCTCTCCAGAATTCATAATCAACAGATGACTGGCATATAGGTAAGCCAAAACTGGATGAATGCATGCTTTGCTTTCACATTTCAAGATGATATTTCTAGAAATCACATCTTGGCAGATGTAGGCCAATGAAGTTCTATTCTAAGCTATTATTTCACTGTATAACATGATCAACTGCAATCAATCAAGAATCTCTTGAGCAAGTTATCACATTAATTCATATAAATGGTCAGACTTTACATTGGTGGATGAAGGCAGGTAGACCTAACGATTTTTGCCACCCTTCTTTTTCCCCATTGCACAAGAATGTAACCAAGAAAAATATAAAAAATAAAACTTTTGCCTGGCTGGAGTTTATGCACACAAATATTTTGCGCACGGTTATTTTACGCACACAATTGATACTAGAAATGCACGATATTAGGCTATATTACAACAACAAAAATATTTTAAACAGACGTATGTCAAATATATAGCATATTCTAATTTTAGCCTATGTCAAAATACACATTCAAAATTCTTATCAATAATAGCATAGCATATTCAGAATTTGATCAAAGACAGTACAGTATGAAGATGGGGATCTCTACTTTAGAAGCAGTTTCTGCCTATCACATTTGATGATGTCATGGCGATGTTAGCTTGCGAAACTCATGCGCAGAAACACGTAAATGGCTCAAACGGTCGTCTCGCGACAAACTGCGCATGTGCAGTCCGTAAGATAAAGGCCCTCCTTCGATATGAAGTTGTTTCTGAATGAAATGAAAACGTGTCAGTTTGTCACCTTCCAGAGGCTGGAGTGTTCAACTACTTAAGACATTGGCTCGAATCAAGGTTGTGCCTTTAGATTTCAGAAAATTAACTAAGTAACAATTACTCTCACTGACTTCTCAAACCCCAAACCTGGACTGCTTGGTATGTTTTACAAGGGTTCCCGAAAGTCTTGCGATGTTGTGCCTCTGGGTTTAGAAACTCTGTGATTTGGCAGTCAGGAAATGCAATTCAATTCACGGCATATACTACAGTTCCAATACCGTTACAGTAGCAATATTATACTGTATACTTCATACTGAGATTGGGCAACTTGAATGTTGAGCACCTCAACTATTGTAAAAAATAAACAGAGTGAGTGCCAAAGTCCTCCACTTCACAGCATTAGCCTACAACTGCCATATGTCTTAATAGTTCCTAGAGCTTGGACATAATGCCATCATATTATTCACTAACCCAGTTATTCGAACGACTAAAATACATAGCGTGAAGTTACACCGTTTAGCACTACTTACCAGCTTGCTACGGTGTGGGTGCTGCAGCCATTTAACCCGTAGCGAAAGGGCTAGAAGTCCGCATTTCCTCGGCTGTGTCACGGTAGGTGTAGCGCAGATCTTGCAGCGATGCTTGAAGGCAAGCTGAAACAAATTATGGGGGGGGGGGGAACTTTCCCTACGCCTTGTCGAACGAGCTACGAAGCCATATTCAGAAGATTAGAACAACAAAAACATCTCGCACTACACAAACATCCGCGCCGCCGCACCAGACGTCAAGAGGAACCCGCCCCCTTTCGTCGTCTCTCATTGGCCTGGCTTAACAGGACATTTTACATAGATGGGACTTGTGAAGAAAAAGTCCCAACTTTAAATATTTTTCATAATGGGGCTTGCAAAGCAAGAGTCCCCACTTTAAATATTCAACATACTTCTTATTATTACTACTATCTGGAAAACGAATACTCTTACACCGTTTAAAGATGCACTATGCAGAAATTGCTCCACCATTTCTTGGTTGCTAAAATTCTAATAGTTCACCTAATTCAGTTTGTTACAAAAAAGCATGTATATTGTAGAAAATCATTGTACCATCTAAACCGCTGTGAAATATATGTTCCATAATAAAAAATATTGCATTCATCTGTTTGGAGCTGGTGTACAAAACCAAAAGTAAAAGATGCAGAAAGGAAACTTAATCAAGGAATCATAGAAATAGCGCACATAGAACATATCTATCACTTCTTAGACTTGCTTTCAATGAGAATGACATATCCATAATTCACATTTCTATGTGAATTGGATCTCCCAAAAAAGTTACATATTGCAGCTTTATGCTAGACACCTCATTCAAACTTTAAAATGTGCAGAGTGGTCAGGACCAGTGTGTGCATACAACTTTTTGATACTGTATCTTTTATACTTTTAAAACTAGTACGTTGTTTGTCCATCTTCATTCACTTTCACGGGATTTCTTCAACATTCTAAAGTTCCCATTGTGACATCAACTCCCAGACTTCCAACATTCCATTCACAGTGAACAATGCAACTTTTGACAAAGATATGCTACTCTGACCACTTTCCCATCAATTTTAACAAAAAGTTAAAGCATATGAAATCTTCCTCTACTTCCAAACAATTTACATTTCTACAACTTTAGACAAAACCTTAGAGGGTATGACATATCGGTCTACTTCTCTGCTTTTCAAATCGGGAATCAGAACAAAGTTATCTGATACCAATAAAAGAGACAGCTAAGTTACCACATCAACAACTTTGTCTCAACTTTTACAAACTGACATTCACCACTTTAGACAAAAACATAGAGGGTATAACATATTGGTATACTTCTCAGCTATTTAAGGGTGTTTTCACATATAGTTATCTTCAAAAGAACCGATCTCAGTCCTTTTTTTTTTTTTTTAAGCAAAATAACTCAGTTCACTTTGTATTCACACTGCCCTTTCCATTGAGTGAGGACTCAACTCTTTTGCCAGTTCACGTCAACTTTTTTTTGGACCAAGTCGTCTTTAAATTCACATTGCTATGTTTAGAAAGGAACCAATATCTTTTTCCTAGATGCAATCTGGGTTTTTACAAAGTGCAGGACAAGCCATTCAATCAGAATGCGTTATTGGAAAGATAGATATAACAACTTACATTTTGGAAGCTAATAGACTGTATTTAGTTAAACTATGACATTTACAGTACTTTGGAAAGTATTCAGACCCCTTGACTTTTTTCACATTTTGTTACCTTAGAGTCTTATTCTAAAATGGATGAAATAAAAAAAATCCTCATCAATCTACACACAATACCCCATAATGACAAAACAGGTTTTTAGAAAGTTTTGCAAATGTATAAAAAAAATTAAAACATAAATTGATTATTTACATAAGTATTCAGACCCTTTGCTATGAGACTCGAAATTGAGCTCAGGTGCATCCTGTTTACATTGATCATCCTTGAGAAGTTTCTACAACTTGATTGGAGTCCACCTGTGGTAAATTCAATTGATTGGACATTATTTGGAAAGGCACACACCTGTCTACAGTATATTAGGTCCCACAGTTGACAGTGCAAGTCAGAGCAAAAACCAAGCCATGAAGTCAAAGGAATTGTCCGTAGAGCTCCGAGACAGGATTGTGTTGAGGCAAAGATCTAGGGAAGGGTACCAAAAAATGTCTGCAGCATTGAAGAACCCAGTGGCCTCCATCATTCTTAAATGGAAGTTTGGAACCACCAAGACTCTTCCTATAGCTGGCCGCCCAGCAAAACAGAGCAATCGGAGGAGAATGGCCTTGGTCAGGGAGGTGACCAAGACCCCGATAGTCACTTTGACAGAGCTCCAGAGTTCTGTGGAGATGGGGGAACTTTCCAGAAGAACAACCATTGCTGCAGCACTCCACCAATCAGGCCTTTATGGTAGAGTGGCCAGATGGAAGCCACTCCTCAGTAAAAAGCACATGAGAAGCTGCTTGGAGTTTGCCAAAAGGCATCGAAAGGACTCTCAGACCATGATAAATAAGATTCTCTGGTCTGATGAAACCAAGATTGAACTCATTGTCCTGAACGCCAAGCGTCACATCTGGAGGAAGCCTGGCACCATCCCTACTGTGAAGCATCAAGCTAAGGGGATGTTTTTCAACGGCAGGGACTGGGAGACTAGTCAGGGTCGAGGGAAAGATGAACGGAGCAAAGTACAGAGAGATTCTTGATGAAAATCTGCTCCAGAGTGGTCAGGACCTCAAACTGGGGCAAAGATTCACCTTCCAACAGGACAACAACACTAAGCGCACAGCCAAGACAATGCAGAAGTGGCTTCGAGACAAGTCTCTGAATGTCCTTGAGTTGCCCAGCCAGAGTCTGGACGTAAACCCTATCGAACATCTCTGGATAGACCTGAAAATAGCTGTGCAGTGACGCTCTCCATCCAACCTGACAGAGCTTGAGAGGATCTGCGGAGAAGAATGGGAGAAACTCCCCAAATACAGGTGTGCCAAGCTTGTAGCGTCATACCCAAGAAGATTCGAGGCTGTAATCGCTGCCAAAGGTGCTTCAACAAAGTATTGAGTAAAGGGTCTGAATACTTATGTATGTGATATTTCAGTTTTTTTAAATTAAATTTGCAAAAATGTCAAAACTTGTCTTTGCTTTGTCATTTTGCAGTATTTTGTTTAGATTGAGGGGGGGAAACAATTGAATACATTTTAGAATAAGGCTGTAATGTAACAATGTGGAAAAAGTAAAGTCATATGAATACTTTTGCACAGTGCACGAATGCACTGTAATAATTGTAATCAGAAGATACTATTAACATTGGTAACAGAATTATAGCAGTATAATTACTGCATAATAAATAATACTGTAATTGAAAATGGTCCACCCAAGGTAATGTAGGCTACTGCCCCTTTAAGAGAGAGAATAGATCTTGTACCCTATGTTGAGATTCTCACCAAATATGTTGTCTTCTCACACTATTCAAACCACACAATCAATAAACAGCTTATAAAGCTCTGTTTACCTATGATGCACATATTGCAAACAAATAATCTTAACTAAAAACTTGACACATTTTAGAATATGTGCGTCCTTGACAATCGCTAATCAATATGCAAAAACCGCACACATTTTTTTCAGCAAACCTGCACATCTCTCTTTTGTGGCACCAATGTGAGAGTTTATGGCAGGGGAAATGGTGTTGCAGTAGACTAGTGTGTGGTGCGCGAATTATGACAAGCGAACCTGGGGAGCTTTGCATTGACATTGTACTCAAAAAGAGAACCTGACCCTGGTATAGGAACTCAGACCACTTCTCGAGATGGTCTCAGTTCGGTTTGCTTCGGGGGCCCTTTTGAGGATAGTTCCTTTGGAGTGTTCACACTGCACAAAAAAATAAGCGTTGCTGTTTTTCTATTTAAAAAGTGTGATTTTCAGAGCGAAAAAAACAAAAAACAAAAGGAAACCTGGAAAAACTAAACAGAGAAAAAGGAATCAGGCAAAACATTAAATGGATTTTATATGGCCCTGTGTATGCTATGCTCAGTTAACTTGTGTCCCTGGGGGCAGAGGTGCAGAGGGTCCCTCGTCCCACTGATCCCCCTCCAGCCCAGTGAGGACTTCAAGAAAATCCTGCTGTTGTCAAAATACGTTGTGAAAAAATTTATTTGTTTATTTAAAACTTCAACAATGTCTCATTGTCTACAGTGCTCTATTATTAAATGTATTCCTCTACGACAACATTTTTTTAAAGTGCTAAACAAGCCCCACAACTTTACTCCATGTAAAGTTACCATCTACAGATGTCGGATCTTAACTTCATCACTCTTTTGTCACTGAGAATTTTTATGATGCATCAGGAAATTCAAATGAGCCTTGTGAGTAGCTGAAAATGAGCAGCACTCGTTCTCTCCATGCGGGGGCATTCAAGTTATTGGGAACAGGGCTATCAAAATAATGTTCTCTCTCGCTCACTCAAAGGCTAGGCCTAGGTCATATTACTGCAACATTCAAATGTACAAAAATGTATCTGAAATGCAGCCATACACATCAACAATCGTTGTTTTATATAGCTTAACCCATTACAGTAAAAGCCCTGTCTATGTTCTACTAAGCTATATGGAATTGTTTTAAGGTCATTCCAAGGATAATTTTTCCTTGACAGCTTTGCACACTCTTGACATACTCTTGGCATTCTCTCAACCAGCTTCACCTGGAGTGCTTTTCCAACAGTTTTGAAGGAGTTCCCACATATGCTGAGCACTTGTTGGCTGCTTATCCTTTACTCTGTGGTCCAACTCATCCCAAACCATCTCAATTGGGTTGAGTGATTAATTTTTTTACCTTTATTTAACTAGACAAGTCAGTTAAGAACAAATTCTTATTTTCAATGACGGCCTAGGAACAGTGGGTTAACTGCCTTGTTCAGGGGCAGTTTTTACCCTTGTCAGCTCGGGGATTCAATCTTGCAACCTTTCGGTTACTAGTCCAACGCTCTAACCACTAGGCTACCTGCTGCCCCTTGACTGTGGAGGCCAGGTCATCTGAAGCAGCACTCCATCGCTCTCCTTCATGGTAAAATAGCCCTTACACAGCCTGGAGGTGTGTAGGATCATTGTCCTGTTGAAAAACAAATGATAGTGGAACTAAGCGCAAACCAGATGGGATGGAGTATCGCTGCAGAATGCTGTGGTAGCCATGCTGGTTAAGTGTGCCTTGAATTCTAAATAAATCACAGACAGCACACCATCACACCTCCTCCCATATGCTCCACTCATCAGACCAAAGGACAGATTTCCACCGGTCTAATGTCCATTGATTTTCTTGGCCCAAGCAAGTCTCTTCTTATTGGTGTCCTTTAGTAGTGGTTTCTTTGCAGCAATTCGACCATGAAGGCCTGCTTCACGCTATCTCCTCTGAACAGTTGATGTTGAGATGTGTCTGTTACTTGAACTCTGAATTATTTATTTGGGCTGCAATTTCTGAGGCTGGTAAATCTAATGAACTTACCCTCTGCAGCAGAGGTAACTCTGGGTCTTCCTTTCCTATGGCGGTCCTCATGAGAGCCAGTTTCATCATAGAGCTTGATGGTTTTTGCGACTGCACTTGAAGAAACTCTTGAAAGTTCTTGAAATGTTCCGCATTGACTGACCTTCATCTCTTAAAGTAATGATGGACTGTCTTTTCTCTTTGCTTATTTGAGCTGTTCTTGCCATAATATGGACATGGTATTTTACAAAATAGGGCTATCTTCTGTATAACACCCCTACCTTGTCACAACACAACTGATTGGCTCAAATGCATGAAGAAGAAAATAAATTCCAGGCACACCTGTTAAATGCATTCCAGGTCACAACCTCAAGAAGCTGGTTCAGAGAATGCCAAGAGTGTGCAAAGCTGTCATCAAGGCAAAGGGTGGCTATTTGAAGAATCTCACAAATAAAATATATTTAGATTTGTTAAACACTTTTTTGGTTTCTACATGATTCCATGTGTGTTATTTCATAGTTTTGATGTCTTCACTATTACTCTACAATGTAGAAAAAAATTGAAAATAAAGAAAAACCCTTGAATGAGTAGGTGTGTCCAAGCTTTTGACTGGTACTGTACATGTTAGTGAGATTCACCTTTCCACAGACAGACGCTACAGACAGAAGTTGGCAGATCGGTGGTACCGACATCAGACGAGTCCCACGATACAGACGAGTCCCACAAAACAACCAATATGTTCATGTTAGTGAGAGTCTCATCTTTCCACGGAGGGCTCATAATAGTTTGTAGGCCAAACTGTTCGGACACTACAGAAGACATTTGGAGAAAAACGATTTTCAGGATGTCTCATCATAGCCGCGGGAAATAGGGTAGTGCACTGGGACTTTAATAGTCCTGTATTAGCTGACTGATATAGCCGTCTGCTGCACAGGCAAAACTTTAGCTATGAATTAAATTGAGTAACTGATGTTTATGTTATGTTTATTACCTCGTTATGACGATCACAACGTATGTACAGTATCTCGCCATCTGCAGCACAGGCAAAACTTTAGCTATGAATTTTCAAGTCAAATGTTGAGTAACTGATGTTTATCAGTTGCCAACCTAGTTAGGTGACATGTAGGACACGATAGATAGCTAGCAGGCGATATCATCCTGCTTATCGGCTGTTTAGTATGGAAGTCCAGAGAGGACATATGAATACAAAAATTACTCCCCTCGTTATGTCGATCACAACGTATGTACAGTATCTCATGATCACGATTTTTTTTTTTTTTTTTGTCAATCACAATAATTTTCTCATGATCATGACATAACAAAGGTGGTTTTGTCAAGATTACAAGATAAAGTCTGTAAATTGGAGTGGATGTATTGATGATAGATTGACAGTGTGCCTGAGGATGGTAGATCAGTGCATACGTCTTTATTGATTGCTACACTAAGGGACGATACAATCCATGCTAGCATTATGCTTTCATTTGTGTTTGGAGCTTATTATCAATTAAGTTAGAATGTTAGCAAGCTAAATGTCCCTTACCTTGAGCTAAGAGCTCATGGGTCAATTAAGCTTTATTGGGACATTTAGGTCCTGAACAATGCCTGACAGGCAACACTGTCTCCCAGGCTGTGTGCCACCCGCAAGACCACAGCCAATCGCATGCAAGCAACAATACAGCTAACTTGGCTAGTTTTGTGAGCGAGCTAATCTGCATGTAGTTTACATTAGGATGAAGTAGCCTTCCAATCTAAGATTGCATCATATCACCTTTCAATATTAGTTATCTTGAACATCAGTGTCATTTAATAATATGCACGGGTGTGATAGTTATATAAATTAATCACAATGCATGCCTACTCATTAGAAAAAAACATCAGCAGCTCTAATGCAATATTAGTTTCACATTTAAACACCACTATTCTGGCTTTTAAATCATTCTTAACAGTCAGTAAAATAGTTTATTTAGCTTTTTTTTTTTTTTTAGCTATTTAAAAAAGTATGATATGCATGCAAGTTTACCTGTCTGGTCCATAACGATGGAGCAGCAGACCAGGCAATATGCCAGAGGAGGACTCTATACCGTAGGATAATTATTCTGGTCGGTGTCAACTTCACTCATTAACAGGTACTCAAGAGATTGATTGTACTTGTTTATTTGTTATTCATGTCAGATATTTCCATTTTGGGATAGTTGTTCACTGAATTGCTAGCACTAGTTGCTCACGCTGCTATAGTGGCTATGTGTGACTCATTCATTTAAAAGGCTGCATGGTCAATCTAACATCTGGAGTGGCCAAACAGCATTTACTGGGATGCCGCCTCCACAGAAGTCAGAGCATTCTTACTTCTTGCTCTTCAGGGAGCAGTCATAGGCATCCAATAAAATGGTCTGCACCGCACCACTCGTCGTGATTCAGGGCTAATCTGTATAGCCATCCAGCTAATTACAAGCAATTGGCTAAATGAAAAGACAAGACCTTACTTCGTCTGAGATGTCGGAGTCCGTTTCCTGGTGCTTGACATAGGAGCTCAGCCAAGACAGCATGAAGTAAAAAATACTGCACCATTCTCCCACCTAAATCTCCATCCCAAATTCCCCCTTTCCCCCCCCCCCCCCCCCCCCGCACGCTAAGGTACAAATTAAAGAATAATGCTTGTATGGATGTCAATACATGTTCATGTCATCGTCATCAATCAACTGCATCACAATTAAAAACTACTTTGACTACCACCACCAGTTTATACGAATTCTAAATGTTATGCAGCCAAATAAATCCAAATCGGATTTTAGTAACCACATTGTGGGCCTGTTACAATAGATCAATCATTAAGGATTTGACACATTTGACAGATTTGTTGAATGTGCGCCAATCCATCGTCCGATCTCCCACAGTGTGATTTCTACAGCAGGATTAATACATGCTCTTCCGGCTCCGACCAGCTACTGCCTATCATGTGCGCATAGGGAAGAACATGCATGTTTAGAACTGATAATTGATCGAGTGGTGCAACAATGAATGCAATTAATTGATTGTATGTTATGATGGACAGCTTTGTAGAACCAAACTCGAGAACAAATTGTTTGGGGGGGCTGCATTTCGCAAACAATATTCTAGCCTTGTTTATCTTACCAATAAACACTCTGTTAGGTTGCGCTGGATGTCATGCATTTCATATGGCGAAGTTCACAGAGTGGAAATACAACGCCCCCTTACGAGAGAAGGCTCTGCTGCTAGACGGACGCCGAATACTTTTACATTTGCATCATCTTCAGTCCAGCCAAACCACAGAAGATGAAAATGTGGTTTTTGGTCATGGCTTATGGGATAGCAAGCAACTTGTAATGAATTACCCATTCCTATTACTGAGTACTATTTTAATAGTAATGTTAAATATACAAATTGTCTGTTAAAACTTCTTATGGCTGCGATCCCGTTAACGGGATCAATATGACAACAGCCAGTGAAAGTGCAGGGCGCCAAATTCAAACAGAAATATCATAATTAAAATTCCTCAAACATACAAGTATCTTATACCATTTTAAAGGTAATCTTGTTGTTAATCCCACCACAGTGTCCGATTTCAAAAAGGCTTTACAGCGAAAGCACCACAAACGATTATGTTAGGTCAACGCAAAATCACAGAGAAACAGCCATTTTGCCAGCGAAAGACAGGAGTCCCAAAAAGCAGAAACAGAGATAAAATGAATCACTAACCTGTGATGATCTTCATCAGATGACACTCATAAGACTTCATGTTACACAATACATGTTTTGTTCGGTAAAGTTCATATTTATATCCAAAAATCTCAGTATACATTGGCGCGTTATGTTCAGTAGTTCCAAAAACATCCGGTGATTTTGCATAGAGCCACATCAATTTCCAGCAATACTCATAATAAACGTTGATCAAAGATACAAGTGTTATACATGGAATTTTAGATCCACTTCTCCTTAATGCAACCGCTGTATCAGATTTCAAAAAAGCTTTACGGAAAAAGCAAACCATGCAATAATCTGAGGTCGGCGCTCAGAGCCCAATCAAGACAAAAAGATATCCGCCATTTTGTGCAGTCAACAGAAGTCAGAAATAACATTATAAATATTTACTTACCTTTGATGATCATCAGAATGCACTCCCAGGAATCCCAGTTCCACAATAAATGTTTGATTTGTTCGATAATGTCCATCATTTATGTCCAAATAGCTATTTTTGTTAGCGCGCTTGGTAAACAAATCAAAACTCACGAAGCGCGTTCACTAGTTGCAGACGAAATGTCAAAAAGTTCCATTACAGTCCGTAGAAACATGTCAAACGATGTATAGAATCAATCTTTAGGATGTTTTTAACATAAATCTTCAATAATGTTCCAACCGGAGAATTCCTTTGTCTTCAGAAAAAGCAAATGGAATGGGAGCTACCTCTCATGTCAATGTTTATGACCAGGTCCTGGCACTCTGCCAGACCTTTGACTCAATCCCCTCTCATTCAGCCCCCCTTTACAGTAGAAGCCTCAAACAAGTTTCTAAAGACGGTTGACATCTAGTGGAAGCCTTAGGAAGTGCAACATGACCAATATCCCACTGTATCTTCAAATGGAGGCTGAGTTGAAAATCGACCAACCTCAGATTTCCCACTTCTTGGTTGGATTTTTTCTCAGGTTTTTGCCTGCCATATGAGTTCTGTTATACACAGACATCATTCAAACAGTTTTAGAAACTTCAGAGTGTTTTCTATCCAAATCTACTAATAACATGCATATCCTAGCCTCTGGGCCTGAGTAGCAGGCAGTTTACTTAGGGCACGCTTTTCATCCGGACGTGAAAATACTGTCCCCTACACCAGCGAGGTTAAGAAAGAGTTGCAGTCTTTTGGAATGGGTGGCCAGTAATAAACATCTCTAAAACTACGAGCATTGTATTTGGTACAGATCATTCCTTAAGTTCTAGACCTCAGCTGAATCTGGTAATGAATGGTGTGGCTGTTGAACAAGTTGAGGAGACCAAATTACCTGGCGTTACATTAGATTGTAAATTGTCATGGTCAAAACATATAGATTCAATGGTGATAAAGATGGGGAGAGGTCTGGCCGTAATAAAGATATGCTCTGCTTTCTTGACACCACACTCCAAAAAGCAAGTTCTGCAGGCTCTAGTTTTGTCTAATCTTGATTATTGTCCAGTCGTGTGGTCCAGTGCTGCAAGGAAAAACCTAGTTAAGCTGCAGCTGGCCCAGAACAGAGCGTCACGTTTTGCTCTTAATTGTAATCAGAGGGATGATATAAATACTATGCATGCCAGTCTCTCTTGGCTAAGAGTTGAGGAGAGACTGACTGCGTCACTTCTTTTTAAAGAAACATTAACTTGTTGAAAATCCTAAATTGTTTGCATAGTCAACTTACACACAACTCTGACACACACACTTATCCCACCAGACATGCCACCAGGGGTCTTTTCACAGTCCCCAAATCCCCAAATCCAGAACAAATTCAAGAAAGGCGTACAGTATTATATAGAGCCCTAATTCCATGGAACTTCCTTCCAGCTCATATTGCTCAAGTAGACAGCAAACCTGGTTTCAAATAGCAGATAAAGCAACACCTCGCAGCACAACACCTCTCCCCTATTTGACCAAAATAGTTTTTGTGTATGCATTGATATGTAGGGTACGTGTGCCTTAAACATTTTTTTAATGTATTTCTGTCGTTGATATGTTCTTGTCTATTGATGTTCTGTATTATGTCATTCTGTTTCATATTTTGTGTGGACCCCAGGAAGAGTAGCTGCTGGTTTTGCAACAGCTAATGGGGATCCTAATAAAATACCAAATGCAAAGTAATTTGGTTGATATAGTAGTTTATCAAAGTAATTATTTTACAAAATTGTAGTTTGATTATATATGACTTTTGCTTTAAATAGTCAAGTAAAACTTGTAAAACTTCTTCCATTATGACACAAATACTTTTAAAGACCTAAAGCAAGCCATCCCCACTACTCCTCTTACAGCGTTTAAGCTAGAAATGCCATTCAGACTTTAAAACATTCAGACTGGTCTGGAATAACTTGCTAGCAAACACATTTTTGATACTATTCATATTTTTTAAACTGTTAAACTTAAACTTTCATGAGATTTCTTCAAGATTCTAAAGCTTCCATTGTGACATAATGACTTCCAACATTCCATTTACTGTGAATGAAACAATGCAACTTTTGACACAAATCAGCTACTGATTTTCACATGATATTTGAATCTGTTTAGTCCCGAACCGCTAGCACGACAGCTAAAATGGCTTTGGGGAAGAAAAAAAAGAAAAAAAAGAAAAAAAATCAGCTAATAGGTAGAAGCATCTAACAAAATAACTACATTATGGCATTCACTAATCATAAACTATTGACATATAATATAAATTGGGGTACATTTGTGAACAAAATTCTAAACTTACTGTGGGGCAGTTTTGATTAAATATGTGCTAGCTGTGCCACTAGGGATCCTGGTTCGAGTCCCACCGTCGTCTGGGTAAGTGGAGGTTGCACACAAACTCAGGCCAAACCCTCCCCTTACCCAGACAACAGTGGGTCAATTGTGCACCGCCCCATGCATCTCCTGGTCAGCTGCGACAGAGCCTGGACTCGAACCAGGATCTCTAGTGGCATGCAGGGCCTTAGACCATGGGAGGCCCATGACTACTACACTTTTAGTCATAAGTAATTATAAAAATGTTATGCTATCATTTGAGGAGAGAAATATGGAAATGGAAGAAGTTTACAAAGCTGTACTTGAGCAAAGTAGCATAATATAGTAAGAGTGAGATGTTGTGGTAGTTGAAGAAATTGAAAAAGTTGAGCGAAGTGTTTCGCTACTTTTTATTTAACTAGGCAAGTCAGTTAAGAAAAAGTATTATTTTACAATTACGGCCTACCCCAGCCAAACACTCCCCTAACCCCGGACGACGCTGGGCCAATTGTGCACCGCCCTATGGGACTCCCCATCATGGCCGGTTGTGATACAGCCTGGGATCAAACCAGGGTCTGTAGTGACGCCTCTTGCACTGAGATGCAGTGCCTTGGACAGCTGCGCCACTCGGGTAAAATGTTTTAAACTTCAACTACCACAAAATGTTTTGACTTTGACTATATTCCCACACTTCGCTCAAGAAAAACTTTTAAAACTTCAACTACCTGTTACGTGCCTCCTAACGGAGGGGGGTGCAGGAATCAGGAGCAGGAGAGCAAGGAAATCCCAGTGGCAAATAATGTTTATTGAGCAATCCCAACTCAACTACAAACATGGGACTGAAACACGCCCAAACAAGGTTGCCACACACACAGGGAACAAAGCGCTACACACGGAGGAGAAACCTCTAATCCTAAACTCACTACCAAACGGCACAACTGCCGAGAGAAAAGAAACCCCGTGGTACAGACACGCACCCCTACTAACGTAACCACAGAAAACCAATCCCGCACAAACACAAACAGGCAGCGGAGGTAAATATACCCACCGAAATCAACTAATAAGACACAGGTGTAAACAATACAGACAGACACAAACGAAAAGGAAAAATGGATAGGTGGCAGCTAGTAGGACGGCGACGACGACCGCCAAGCACCGCCCGAACAGGGAGAGGAGCCACCTTCGGTGGAAGTCGTGACACTACCACAGAAAATGTTAAACACTAACAAACTTCTAAACTTCTTCCACTAGACGCACCATCATATTTCTCTCCCTAAATGATAGCTTAAAACATTTCTAATTCCTTATGGGTAAAGAGTAGTAGTCTTATTATAGTTATTTGTGATTTAATGTGATCTAACTGCCCCACAGTCCAAAGTAATAAGGTTGATATAGTCTATCAAAGTAATCAGAACTGATATTTAAATATATTGAACTTTGACTATGTTTTACCGCTTCACGTAACTAAAACGTTTTAAAAATGTTCCACTACCATCAAGGTGTACAAATACTTTCAAAAAGCTGAAGGAAGTCACACAAAATGGGATAAATGTGGATATGAAAGCACCAGCCATACACCTCGATGGATGACACTTCCTGCAAATGGACCCATGCTCAAGCAACAAGGAGCCCTCTCTGAAGCATAGCTTATAGATGGGTTGGTTGTTAAGTAACAAAAGCGAAGCTTGCGCAACTTTGCGGGAAAAGAGACAGGCTTGGCTTAAATTGTTAATAACATGTAAACTATATTGAAAACATAAATAAAGTTGCAAAATGAGCACTTGTCTCTCAAATATATTGTAACATTTGCTGGTTAGCTAGCCATATTAGCATAGATAGACCGGCAAAACAGCTCAATACACGACATGGTATCAAGAACAAGATCAAACGAGCCACTTAAGATTCACCACATGACAGTTTCTTGTCATTGTTGCTAGCTATCTGGCCATCCAGAATCATAACGCATCGTTTTCTTGACGTTATGTAATCAAAACAAGCACATAAAGGCATCATAATTCATAAAGGTCATGTTCGATTGGTAATATTATCTCAAAGAACAAAATGTATAAGATCTTGTAAGCCTGTGTAAACCTCAGACCTTATTTCGGCATTCATCCCAAAACCCCATTCTTTCCCCATTCATTTCCCCCATAGGATTTTCTGAATGAACCAGAGGTAACTAATTTCAGTTTTTTAGGACTACCAGCGGGCGAGCTCCATACCCACCACAAATTACATCAAGATCCAAAGTATCAATTAAAACAGAGGATCCCCCAGTGTTCAAGAATTATCCCTCACCCCTCTCACTCACATCCTGTTTACAATAGCCTACTAGTTGATTGTACCTGGGGAGTTGAGGGGTTGCTAGTGTCAGCCAACTTCGATTCAAGCTAACTCCAGGCTTATGACCTCCTTGTAAGTTTAAATCACTTAACTGATCATCAATGGCAACATAAAGCATTGCCCACAAAGGGACTATTACAGGGGTAAGCCACAGATACATATGTGTCCCGATTCAATTAGAGTCTGACTTAGAGAGAGAAAGAAAGAGAGAAAGAAAGAAAGAGAGGAGAGTTTTACTTCCAAAGAAGAGTGGCCCAAAGATTGGCCCAAAGAACAGTGGGCAATGTACACTGCAGTTTGACTATGGAAGCAGGGGAGGACTGGCCATTAAGCATTCTGGGCAAATGCCAGATGGTCTGGTCCATTTTTAGCACAGCGGACCTGTCTAACTTAGATTTTTTTTGCTCAACATGATAATTATATGGAGGCCTCAAATATATTTTTTTGCAAATTCAGAAATGCCAGGGCCTATTTCTGGTCCCAGTCTGCCCCTTTATGGAAAATATATGCCTTAATGTATTCCTCTATGTTTTTAACCACTGAGTATAACTGCGCAAAAGCAACACAGGAACAAAGGTTTGTGAAAATAGGCATTAAGCTTAACTCTATATTGTAGAGTGGCGCAGCGGTCTAAGGCACTGCATCTCAGTGCTAGAGTTGTCGCTACAGACACCCTGGTTCGAATCCATAGGGCGGTGCCCAATTGGCCCAGCGTCGTCTGGGTTTGTCCTGTGTAGGCCGTCATTGTAAATAATAATTTGCTCCTAACTGACCTGCCTAGTTCCATAAAATAATAATGTAATTTAATCTCTAAGGTTGACGGTCGCTGGACCAAGGTTCGTGTCCTGGTCAGGGCTAACCTCTGAATTTGCTACAATATTGTAAAATAAAAGCAAAAAATATCTTTACTGTGTAGTCTACAGGTAATGTGCAACACTTTTCTCTGAACCTCCCTTCACTCTCACCATAGGGAAGGGGCTAACTGAGACTAAAGACGTGTGTGTGCATGCGTGCGTGCATGCACGTTCTATGCCCAAACAGTGATTGCACATTTACAGCCTGTGTGACACAGTTACTTTGATGACTATGTAAATGATAAGGACCTCTGTGTGTGTCACAATTGTGAAGGTACATCACTTTAATTTCCTGTCAGGCAGCAGCTCTTCCACACAGCTTGCCTCTCTTCCCTTCATACCAAGGGGACCTTAAAGTGTAACCCATGCTTCCCATAGTAGTTGGGCACTGGGCAGTGGCCACACATTAGTATTCCATACTAAAGGACTTCAGGAAATGTGACCCATGCCACCCATTAATTGTTGTGGCTCTGACGCAGTGTTGTGGTGACGGTGTGGGATGGCAGTGCTGGTCAGTAAAGGTAGATGGACGGCCCTGCATGGGGCCAACCAGACGTTTAAAGGTCAATGGACATCAGAGCTCTTAGTTGGTGAATCACGGCACGCTTGCCCCTGTCACTTCAAAAGTCACATCAAAAGGTGCCATGGTGACGCAGACAAGCCATGGGGGTGAGGGGACGCTTGCTTGTTTTTTCTCTCGCAATAGCGTGCAGTCTTGATGTTTATATAAAATACATTTGTGCACTAAACCCCCCTGAGCCATGTTAAGTCTATGCATCTGCATCATCTAGCGTGTTCAGCCTTTGTTCCCTCAGTTGACTCAACTTGAACAGCACCTCAACAGAAAGAGAGGGGAGGGGAGGACAGAGAGGAAGGGAGGGAAAAAATTGTGTGAGGGAGGACGGTAGGGAGGAAGAGAAACAGAGTAGGAGGGAGCGATAGACAGAACAAGAGATGACGGGAGCAGCAGAAGCTGGAGGAGGGACACACTGTGGTGTGAGCTCTCCGTGCTGCTATAATATGACTCTGACAGGCTTACGTAACCAGGCTGGCCTGGCACTCAGCTCACAGCAGACGCCAGCTGCACTGCCTGTTATATAACTACATTAGCCGCTCCTCTGAGCTGGCCAGAGCCTGCACACAGCACTCACTGCCTGCCAGCACTAGAGAGAGATCTGTACTGCACTGCAGCCAACACACACACACATGGATACACGCACGCACACACACAGGCACACACACACACAGGATCTACAGGGGATAGAAGAGTGGAGGAAGGAAATACAGAACCAATGGAAATATAGTATAAGCATAAGTATGAAATTAAAATGTATGGCTTGGAACAGCTCTCCTTGATACCCAATCAGTATGCCTTCAGCAGAACCCATGGTGGATGAGTTACAGTTTTGGACCAGTCCTACTGTGCCTCCCTGTCAGAGTGAATCTAGATGAGGGGGCCTGACACAGACCCTATCTACCAGGCAGCCCCCTCCCACCCCCTAACCTAGCGCCAGGTTCCTCATCCTAGAGAGGCCTAATTGGGATCTAAATGTTTCCAGAATACATATGCCAGCAGGGCCTAAACTGAATTAGCTCCCCCTCTGTGCAATGTAATTCAATGTGCCTGGATCCCACACTTAAAATGCAATTACTCATCAGACAGGCTTTCCCAGTCATTATGTAATTAGTGGTGGTCAGGGGTCTTACCCAAATCAATATGATGTGGCTGGAGATTGTGAATTATCCTTAGGAGATCTTTGTTAATGGACCTGTTTTTCTGTAACATCGAAATGGAGTTCATGATATGAAAAATTCCAACTGACTATCTTGCACAATGAATGAATCCAACAGATAAGGGTTGACATTTAAAAAAGACTGCATAGGAGAAAACTCTGATGAAGATCAATGATAAGTTGTAGAAGACAAGCTCTGTTAACAAAGTCTGGGGTCTAATGAGGTGAAACATTATGAATGTTGAAGATAGAAATGTAATGAATAGAGCAAACAATTCCCTGTGCTACCTTACAGAAAATCCTATTTGTTCTTTCAAATATACAAAACATTAACAACACCTGCGCTTTCCATGAAATAGACTGACCAGGTGAATCCAGGTGAAAGCTATGCTCCCTTATTGATGTCACTTGTTTAATCCACTTCAATCAGTGTAGATAAAGGGGAGGAGACAGGTTAAATAATGATTTTTAAGCCTTGAGGCAATTGAGTCATTGTGATGTACTGGGCCGTACGCACTACTCTCTGTAGTACCTTAAGGTCAGATGCCGAGCAGTTGCCATACCAGGCGGTGATGCAACTGGTCGCGGTGATGCAACTGGTCAGGATGCTCTCGATGGTGCAGCTGTAGAACTGTGTTCCTAATGTTTGGTATACTCAGTGTATTTCCTTCTGAACGGTTTATATTGTTTCCCCCTTCTGAATAGACCCCTGTGCATACTTGATCTAAATTGCAAGAAAGAGAAGAGAGCTCCCTGGGTTAAGCTTGGCTGTGAGAGTCTCTCTAACTACATTAGATAAGGACAAACAGTCACTCTCTGGGGGCGCAGTAACTGGGAAACAGTCTGTAATGAACAAAGCCATGATGCTCAACCAAGCACGGTGGGGGACTACCACGGAATGCTTCGTTATGCTATCTATCATTCGGCTACAAATTACACCAATTATCCCACGAGGAAATTAAGGTGGGATTTATGCCGGTGAAGCTACAGAGGGAAGGGAATATGGAGAAGATCTCAGCCCAGATGCATTGTCATTGAGAAGACGGTTCCCCTGTACACTACAGCTCTACGAGAGTTGACATTTTAAATAGCTGGAGTTTATGAGGTGATGATTAATATGTATAGGTGTATCTGATATTTATTCTTTGATTTAGTTGAGTTTTTCTGTGAAAGAAAGAAAGCAAGCTAGAGAGCCAGGATGAGCCATCTGAAGCTGAACTGAGTGGGAGTTTTATTCTGTGCAAGGAGAGAGCACAGCAAGCTCTGAGACGAGTGCACTGTACATTTTTATTAGGGAGAATGAGGAAGACAGAAAGGAGAAACATTGTGGAGGTTTACAGGAGGTTACAGAACTCGAGGACTGTTCTTTTTATTAACCTTACAGTGTGTCTTGCGAGACTGAAGCAATTAAGAATGAAAGGCCAAGAATGAAAAACCATAAGAGGTTTGTAGAGGAATAGGTTATATGGTCAAGATAGACTATCCTGCTGCTATTCACATCAGAGACTGTCTGCAATGACTCTGTGTGCTCTGAGAGAGTGAAATGAAGTGTAGTGACAGTCAACAGGAATTTGTGTTTTTGTACAAGTTTGTGTATGCATGTGTGTGTGTGTGTGACGACATAGGACCTGACAGACCCCCTGCACAGTTGACCCGCTGAGCAGAGCCATGTGTCAAGGCCAGTGTGCACTTACACTGACTGACAACACATAACTTATACTCTGCCAAACACTGTGTTCACTCTGTTTTCCAGCAGTACTGTAAGTTCAACAGAGAGGGTAGGATGAGCTTCTGCCTAACAGTCCTCACATAAGTAACCTTACACATACCACAGCTTATCCAATCTTCAGTTCAGCTTTATCCAAGCAAAACGCTCGTCATACTCTGTGTGTCTGTCTATAGTCGTCTAGCCTTGATTATTTGGCCCCACTCTTTACATGTTTGGGAACTCTTTTCCCAATGTCAGCCTGTGACACAATGCATAAACCTTGTGACCAGTTGAAAGCTGAGGGAAGCCAGCCAGAGAGGGGCAGTGACGAGAGGCAGAATGTCCTAGGGACTCACAGGCTATGCCAACTGGAGTCTGTGATAGGCGCAGCCAAAGTCAACATGCCCTGTCTGCCAGCTAGGCGAGAAGGAAATAACACAGAAGAGGCAGGCAGCTGCATGGAGCCCTGTCTCAGTCCCTGGCTGGACATAGAGCACAAAGACCAGCACATACCAGACTAATCTCTATATCCATCATCTAGTAGGCCAAATGGGTTAGATCTACAGTAGATAGACCCACTTAAAATATACAACACACTACTGTGTTTTATGGGAATATTCATAATGCTTGTTGGCAATTAAAATCTTACAGTATGGGACGGATTTCATTCTCAGATGTTTTGGTGGCAATGAAAAGGCTATGAGAAGGGAATGTCAACTTAAAGGCCCAGTGCAGTCAGGTTGGAATAATACTGTGAAATTGTGAAAATTATGACAATAGATTTTAGTGTAAGAGCTGTTTGAAGAGACCACCTGAAACTTCAGCCTGTTTTGGTGGGATGGAGTTTGGCCCTGCCTGGTGAATTTGACAGAAAAATAACAGAGTTCCAAACCTCTCTGCCAATAACAGCTCGTTTTCAGTTTTACTCTCCCCACCCAGACCACTCACTCACTCAATCCAAGCAAAATTCTTGCTTGAGAAATTGCGAAGAAGCTATTTTTGTTTCTTTTAGACCATTTTAAAGGTGCAATATGTAACTTTTTGGGAGACATGACTAATTTCACACAGAAATGGGTGAATCATAGATCTGTCATTCTCATTGAAAACAAGTCTAAGAAGCAGTAGATCTGTTCTATGTGAGCTTTTTCTAGGCTTCCTGTTCAAAAGTTTTCTTTTGTGTCTTACTTTCGGTTTTGTATACCAGCTTCAAACAGTTGAAAATACAATATTTTTGTTTTTAGAAAATATATTTCACAGCGGTTTAGATAGTACAATGATTCTCTACAATATACTTTCTTGTTTTGTCACATAGATGGTTATGAGGCAAACTATTTGAATTGTTGCAACAAGGAAATGGCAGAGCGGTTTCTGCATAGTGCATCTTTAATTGAAAACAATCACAGCAAGGTACTTAAATTGTCACCCAGAAATGATTTGATATTGAGATAAAAACATCTGCATTGGACCTTTATGTTCTTTACATTTACCGGTTTAGATTGTCAATACCTTTTTTCCCCATTAATTTCACTATTGATTTTTTTGGTCTACATTTAGAATGTTCACATAGAAATTAAATGCGACAATTGCCTGTCACAGTGCGTTTCAATTGAACTGTCGTGTCGATAAAAACAGCTGGACGTAATGACGTCACACCTTGGGGAAAAAAACATTTTCACAATAAACCTACAATGTGGAATAAAAATGTGGTTGAAGTGTTTCCATTATCCTATTAGGTAAATTGCGCATTAATAATGTGGTGACAGCCTGTATGCCCTACCACCTATCTGTTTCATGTCTCAGGTAGTCCACAAAAGCCTGCATGGATAAAATGCAAGAATTTTCTAATATTTGCCATATTCTAATACTTCTCATGTGTTTACTCATTGCCACAGTAACTTGCACCCACCTAGATCTAGAGCTAAAACAATTTGATGGTGAAACTTTAAATTGCAATGTGAAGCAATTCAGGCATTCTTGAAAGTCAAGACAAAAATGTTCCTGCAAATAAACATCTTTTTTTTTATAGTTGAATAAATGGATTGTGCAAGTAGTAGGCATTTAGAATCAAATGTGGAGTGGAGTGTTATAGAACGGGATAACATCACGTGCCCTGTGTAGGCCTACCTTAAATTATTCAGGAATCATAATTTATTTGAAAAACACTGTTTACAGGATCATTTGTCACATTAAAGAAAGTTAGACAAAAGAAAAATCCACCCCTGCCGAACGGATAAAATGTATTCAATCTTTAGAACATTTCTACATCTGCCGTTTCCATTACAAATCACAATGATTTTTTTGTTGTTGTTTTGTTGTTGTTGTTGCGCCCATTCAACATTGCCTAGATTTATGTTATTACTTCTAAACAAAATAACTTTTGGGGGTTCTCATATGCTTACAATGATGTTTCGATTCTTGCTTGAACAGTCGTTAAGATTATATTTGGTTGTATATTTGGTTGCAACATGTAAACAGTCTTTTTTTTTGCTGGCATTCTATATGAACTCCTTGTTCTGCCACCAACTTGCGCTCTTCACCCTTGTGCGGCAGTGTTTGTAAACACAGAAAGCGTTCCATGGAAATTTGTCTAGTGTCACCACATATGCCTGAAAAGCAAACACCCTTTAAAACTAGAATTAGGGCTAACCAAGCACTCAAGTCAAGTGCTTGATATTCTGTCATGGACATAATCAACATTTCCAGACTACAGTCAAAGTCACAGCTTGAGGGGCTGTACCAGAGGCCATACCACAATAGTTAACAATGTACGAAGCATCACCGGTTAGACAATTGTCATATTTAAGGAATAGGTTAAACTGAAACTATCAATTCAAAGGTGGTTTAATTTGAGTAATGCCGAAAGAAGTCTTTACATCAATTTACATCAACAACATAGCTCATAAGCTCTCTCATCCATTTATATGCAGATGATACAGTCTTATACTCAGCTGGCCCCTCCCTGGATTTTGTGCTAAATGCTCTACAACAAAGTTTTCTTCGTGTCCAACAAGCTTTATCTACCCCTTAACCTTGTTCTGAACTCCTCCAAAACAAAGGTCATGTGGTTTGGTAAGAAGAATGCCCCTCTTCCCATAGGTGTTATTCCTACCTCTGAGGGTTTAGAGCTTGAGGTAGTCACCTCATACAAGTACTTGGGAGTATGGCTAGATGGTGCACTGTCTTTCTCTCAGCACATACAGTTGAAGTCGGAAGTTTACATACACCTTAGCCAAATACATTTAAACTCAGTTTTTCACAATTCCTGACATTTAATCCGAGTAAAAATTCCCTGTCTTAAGTCAGTTAGGATCACAACTTTATTTTAAGAATGTGAAATGGCAGAGTAATAGTAGAGAGAATGATTTATTTCAGTTTTTATTTCTTTCATCACATTCCCAGTGGGTCAGAAGTGTACATACACTCAATTAGTATTTGGTAGCATTGCCTTTAAATTGTTTAACTTTTGTCAAACGTTTCGGGTAGCCTTCCACAAGCTTCCCACAACAAGTTGGGTGAATTTTGGTCCATTCCTCTTGACAGAGATGATGTAACTGAGTCAGGTTTATAGGCCTCCTTGCTCGCACAAGCTTTTTCCGTTCTGCCCACAAATTCTCTATAGGCTTGAGGTCAGGGCTTTGTGATGGCCACTCCAATACCTTGACTTTGTTATCCTTAATCTACGCATCGTGTCCGATTTCAAAAAGGCTTTACAGTGAAAGCACAACATATGATTATGTTAGGTCAGAGCCATGTCACAAAAACACACACAGCCATTTTTCCAGCCAAAGATAGGAGTCACAAAAGCAGAAATAGAGATCAAAGTAATCACTAACCTTTGATGATCTTCATCAGATGACACTCAAAGGACATCATGTTACACAATACATGTATGTTTTGTTCGATAAAGTGCATGTTTATATCCAAAAATCTCAGTTTACATTGGCGCGTTACGTTCAGTAATGTTTTGCTTCCAAAACATCCGGTGATTTTGCAGAGAGCCACATCAATTCACAGGAATACTCATAATAAACATTGATAAAAGATGCAAGTGTTATTCACAGAATTAAAGATAGACTTCTCCTTAATGCAACCGCTATGTCAGATTTCAAAAAACTTTCCGGAAAAAGCATACCATGCAATAATCTGAGCACAGAGCTCAGACGACAAAATCAGCCAAAGAAATATCTGCCATGTTGGAGTCAACATTAGTCAGAAATAGCATTATAAAAATTCACTTACCTTTGATGATCTTCATCAGAATGCACTCCCAGGAATCCCAGTTCCAACATATATATGTTGGATTTGTTCGATAAAGTTCCTCATTTATGTCCAAATTCCTCCTTGTTGTTCTAGCGTTCAGCCCAGTAATCCATCTTCATGAGGCGCGAGCACTACGTCCAGACAAAGTCCAAAAGTTCCGTTACAGACCGTAGAAACATTTCAAACGATGTATAGAATCAATCTTTAGGATGTTTTTAACATAAATCTTCAATAATGTTACAACCGGAGAAATCCTTTGTCTGTACAAAAGCCATGAAACGAGAGCTACCACTCACGTGAACGAGTGTCAGAGTTTGTGGCACTCTGCCAGACCACTCACTCAAAGAGCACTTATGAGCCCCTCCTTTACAGTAGAAGCTTCAAACAAGTTTCTAAAGACGGTTGACATCTAGTGGAAGCCTTAGGAAGTGCACAATGACCCCATAGACACTGTGTATTCGATAGGCCAAGCTTTCAAAAACTACAAACCTCAGATTTCCCACTTCCGGGTTGGATTTTTCTCAGGTTTTCGCCTGCCATATGAGTTCTGTTATACTCACAGACATCATTCAAACAGTTTTAGAAACGTCAGAGGGTTTTCTATCAAATACTACTAATAATATGCATATATTAGCATCTGGGACTGAGGCAGTTTACTCTGGGCACGTTTTTCATCCAAAAGTGAGAATGCTGCTCCCTATCCCAAACAGGTTTTAACTTCTGCTGATACAACATACTAGGTACATACACTTCAATCATGAGAATAATTTTCGTACACTCGAGAAAACAACATATACATAGTTTTACACGTATTTAGTAATAATTTAAGGTCAATAAAGATTTTATGCAAAATAATGAAAGCATAATATAGTTCAGATAGAGTAGGATCAGCAGGGTGGACGATAGAGTACACAACGGTATCGTCGGCATGCCGGTGCAGGTAAAACTTTACTATTATTATATTTATATATTTCTGACAAAATATTATTAATGTATACAATATAGTTGTTTATTAGACATTCTAACATATAACCCAATATCGAGATACTAAAAAATTTATATGCAACATTTGAACAAAGGTGAACCCCCACGGGGTTATGATGTATATGACATGACGATATGTGAGCTATTTTAGTATTCCTTTTCTATTTTTTATTTACATGTTTATAATCCAAAAGTATATTTTTAGAGTGGTGTGAAATATTGTTTATGTTAAACTGTAGAGAACAAGAACTTATGTTGAATCAAAGAGTCACTGATGTTTTTATATACAGTACTACACATATCCAGAAGACAGACCCGTAATGTAGTACTACACTATTACACGGTTATGTACTACTAATGTACTAGTATCTAGACTGTTAATAACCTGTTATGGCTGCAGCCCGACGCCGGTACACCTATGACAACATCCAGCTCAAGTGCAGGGCGCGAAATTCAAAATCTATTTTTTTTTAATATTTAACTTTCACACATTAACAAGTCCAATACAGCATTTGAAAGATAAACATCTTGTCAATCCAGCCAACATGTCCGATTTTTTAAATGTTTTACAGAGAAAACACCACATATATTTATGTTAGCTCACCACCAAATAAAAAAGAGGACAGACATTTTTCACAGCACAAGTAGGATGCAAGTAGCATGCACAAGCCAACCTAACTAACCTAGAACCAACCTAAATAACCTAGAAAAAACTACCTCAGATGACAGTCCTATAACATGTTACACAATAAATCTATGTTTTGTTCAAAAAATGTGCATATTTTAGCTATAAATCAGTTTTACATTACTGCTACCATCATAGCTACAGTCAGAAATCGCACGGGAGTAGCCAGAGAAAATACAGACACCAACGTCAACTACTAATTACACATCATAAAACATTTCAGAACAATATACGGTGGATAGCTAATGAAAGACAAAGATCTTGTGAATAGAGCCAATATTTCCGATTTTTGAAGTGTTTTACAGCGAAAACACAATATATCGTTATATTAGCTTACTACAATAGCTAGCACACAGCAGCATTGATTCTAGTCAAACGGTAGCATAGCACAGTTCGACAGATATATGAAAAAGCATCCCAAATTGGGTCCTTATCTTTGTTGATCTTCCATCAGAATGTTCTCCAAGGGGTCCTTTGTTCAGAAACGTCTTTATTTCGATCCAGAACGAACGATTTCCCTCTTGAATTAGCAAGCACACTGGCAGTGCGGCGCTAACCTCTCCATCTTGACAAAATTCTTGCGTCGCATCACGTCTAAAGTCCAGAATAAATTTCAATAATATAATGAAACTATATTGAAAAAACATACTTTAGGATGATATTGTGACATGTATCAAATAAAATCGAAGCCAGAGATCATATTCACCTTTAACGAGTGTTTTCCAGGAGCCGAGTCCAGGTCCTACTTCGCGCCCAGAAAAAAAAATTAAGTGCGCAAGTCTCACTCCAAGAGGTTGTGTTCAATCCCAGGACGAGATAATCAAGTCATTTCTGCTCTCACTTCCGCATGACACCCAGAGGAAGGCGTATGACGTGTTTCTACAGTCCTAAGTGACATGCCCTTTTATAGACAAGGTCTTGAAGAGCGACATCGATTTTGGAAATCTCACTTCCGGATAGGAAATGGGCTGTAAAAATAGTTCTGTTCCACTTAGAGAAATAATTAAAACGGTTTTAGAAACTAGAGACTGTTTTCTATCCAATAGTAATAATAATATGCATATTGTAAGAGCAAAAATTGATTAAGAGGCCGTTTGAATATTGGCACATATTTTCCAGTTTTTCAATACGCCCCCTGCAGCCATAACAATATGTATAGGGGGAAACATGTACATGATATAACACAGTCCCCACATTATCGAAGGATGCATACACTGACACTGACATTGTATTTTGTTATGTGAAAGTAGCAAACATATGTGTTCCTGGAAGGGTGAGCTTTCAGGAATGGGGTCAAAATAAATATGCTCGAAGTGCTAGAAACACGGATCTATTTCCCAGAAACTAATAGTGTATATGTAACGATTCTCGTCCTGGGAAGATGAGGAGGAAGGATAGGACCAATACGCAACATGGTAAGTGTCCATAATATGTATTTTAATAAATAAACTGAACACTGAACAAAATAACAAAGAGCACGAACGAACAAACGAAACAGTTCTGTATGGTGAAAACACACAACACAGAAAACAACTACCCACAAACACAGGTGGGAACAGGCTACCTAAGTATGGTTCTCAATCAGAGACAACGATAGACAGCTGCCTCTGATTGAGAACCACACACGGCCAAACACAAAGAAATAGACAACATAGAACACCAGACATAGAATGCCCACCCCAACTGACGCCCTGACCAAACCAAAATAGAGACATAAAAAAGGAACTAAGGTCAGGGCGTGACAGTATATCATTGGTGTCACGTTCCTGACCTTATTGCCTTTGTTTAGTTTTGTTTAGTTGGTCAGGACGTGAGCTGGGTGGGTATATTCTATGTTATGTGTTTCATTGGTTTAGGGTTGTCTAATTGGCCTGATATGGTTCTCAATCAGAGGCAGGTGTTTTACGTTGTCTCTGATTGGGAACCATATTAAGGTAGGCTGTTCTCACTGTTTGTTTGTGGGTGATTGTTCCTGTTCATTGCGTTCTTTGTTTTCACTAGGTTCACATGTTCAGGTCTGTAGCGTCGTTGGTTTTATTTCTGTTTATTGTTTTGTTCGTGTTTAATAAGTGTTCCAATAAATATGAAAACGTACCACGCTGCGATTTGGTCCTCCTCTCCTTCAACCAACGACGAGAGTCGTTACAGAATCACCCACCAACCAAGGACCAAGCAGCGTGGTAACAGGCAGCAGCAGCAGCGCAAGAAGGAGGAATGGACATGGGAAGACGTTTTGGACGGCAAGGGTTGCTACACATGGGAGGAGATCCTGGCTGGAAAGGATCGCCTCCCATGGGAACAGGTGGAGGCAGCTAGGAGAGCAGAGGCAGCCGGAGAGAAGAGCCAGCGATGTGAGGAGGCAGCACGTCAGCGCGACAGGTACGAGAGGCAGCCTCAGAATGTTTTTGGGGGGGGGGATAAAGGGGAGTGTGGCGAAGCCAGGTAGCAGACCTGAGCTCACTCCTCGTGCTTATTATAAGCAGTGCGTTACTGGTCAGGCACCGTGTTATGCGGTTAAGTGCACGGTGTCGCCAGTACGTGCCCATAGCCCGGTGCGCTATAGGGCAGCCCCCCGAAAGTGTCATGCGAGTGTGGGCATCCAGCCAGGGCGTATTGTGCCTGCTCAGCGTGTCTGGTCTCCGGTACGCCGTTTCGGTCCAGGGTATCCTGCGCCGGCTCTGCGTGCTGTGTCTCCGGGGCGCTGGGAGGGTGCAGTGCGTCCTATGCCTGCGCTCCGCTCGTACCGGGCAAATGTGGGAGTGGAGCCTAAGGGAGAGGTGCGCGTAGTAGGCACTAGATCTCCAGTGCTCACCCACAGCCCGGTTCAACCTGTGCCTGCACTCTGGAGGGTCCGGGCTAGAGTAGTAGTCCAGCCTGGGGGAGTGGTGCCAAGGCTGCGCACCAGAGCTCCAGTGCTCCCCCACAGCCCGGTCCTTCAGGTGCCTCCTCCTAACACCAAGCCTCCTGTAGGTCTCCCCAGCCTGGTGGGTCCTGTGGCAGCCCCATGCACCAGGCTGTCTCTCCGTCTCCTCCCTACAGGTGTGCCCGTCTGCCCAGCGCCGCCTGCACTGCCCGTCTGCCCAGCGCCGCCTGCGCTGCCCGTCTGCCCAGTGCCGCCTGCGCTGTCCGTCTGCCCAGCGCCGCCTGCGCTGTCCGTCTGCCCAGCGCCGCCTGCGCTGCCCGTCTGCCCAGCGCCGTCTGAGCTGTCCGTCTGCCCAGCGCCGCCTGCGCTGCCCGTCTGCCCAGCGCCGTCTGAGCCGCCCGTCTGTCCTGAGCCTTCAAAGCCGCCCGTCTGTCCTGAGCCTTCAAAGCCGCCCGTCTGTCCTGAGCCTCCTGTAAAGGCAGCTCTGCCAGCCAGCCAGGAGCTGCCAGAGCTGCCAGCCAGCCAGGACCTGCCAGAGCCGTCAGTCAGCCAGGACCTTCCAGAGTCGTCAGTCAGCCAGGAGCTGCCAGAGCTGCCTTTCATTCCGGCGATGCCGGAATTGCTCCTCAGTCCGGAGCTGCCCCTCAGTACGGAGCTGCCCCTCAGTCCGGAGCTGCCCCTCAGTCCGGAGCTGCCCCTCTGTCCAGAGGCGTCCATCAGTACAGTGGGGTTATTTTGGAGGGTCGCCATTCTGAGGAGGCCATGGAAGCGGGGATTAACTATGGTGGGGTGGGGGCCACGTCCAGCGCCAGAGCCGCCACCGTGGACAGATGCCCACCCAGACCCTCCCCTATAGGTTCAGGTTTTGCGGCCGGAGTCCGCACCTTGGGGGGGGGGGGGTACTGTCACGTTCCTGACCTTATTGGTCTAGTCTTTGTTTAGTCTTTGTTTAGTTGGTCAGGACGTGAGCTGGGTGGGTATATTCTATGTTATGTGTTTCATTGGTTTAGGGTTGTCTAATTGGCCTGATATGGTTCTCAATCAGAGGCGGGTGTTTTACGTTGTCTCTGATTGGGAACCATAACCTTTTCTCAATACAGGGGGTGCTGTTTCCACTTTGGAAAATATCGTCTCCAAATTAAACTGCCTCATACTCAATTCTTGCTCGTACAATATGCATATTATTATTACTATTGGATAGAAAACAATCTCTAGTTTCTAAAACCGTTTGAATTATGTCTGTGGGTGAACCAGAACTCTTTCTACAGCGAAAATCATGACAGGACATGCGAAGGTCAGAAAAATAGTCTCTGTTCTCAGATCAGTTTAAAGCTCTGTGTGTGCCCTATGGATCGAAATGAACTGCACCCGCCTTCCCCTGGATGTCAGTAACCAATGAGAAGTGGAATGGAGTCTCTACATATTTCTCAGAGTTTATAAAAGGCAATGGAGTGACATGTCCGTTCTTTTGGACGCTCGCCAAGGCGCAAGAGAGGACATCAGAATGGCATGTTGAAAAGCTCTTGTTATCGGCCTAAGATATATCCGTCTGTGATTTAATTCGATATAGGTGTTAGAAACATCATAACGAAGTTATTTGAAACCGATTTATATCAGTTTATGCGAGTATATTGCTATTTTCGGAATTTTCGTAGTATTGCGTTTGAGGATTTGGACATGTGTGTGCCACGTAGCTATTGTTAGCTGCTAGTTCCGAAGTTGAAGAGGACGTTTTACAACAAAGCAACGATTATTTTGGACAAAGGACACCTTGCCCAAGATACTGATGGAAGCTCGTCCAAAAGTAAGAGCTATTTATGATTTTATTCCGTATTTATGTGGAAAAATGTAAACGCATTTGTCGGCCATTGTTGCGGCACTAGTCTGGCTGTAACGCACACTGTATGTCTAGTAACGTTAATTTTAAAAATCTAACTCAGCGGTTGCATTAATAACTAATGCATCTTTCATTAGCTGTCCAACCTGTATTTTTTTAGTCAATCTAATTGATAAATAATCGTAAACTTAGGTGCCTTTCCAAGATGGCGCCGGCCAGAATGCATGCCATGTTTTGACAGATTACATTGCATAACCACGATTTGTGATGCTAAATATGCACATTTTCGAACAAACTCTATATGCATTGTGTAATATGATGTTACAGGACTGTCATCTGAAGAATTCTGAGAAGGTTAGTGAAAAAATTAATATATTTTGGTGGTGATAACGTTATCGCGCTTTTTGCCTTGAATCAATGCTGGGGTGATGTTAGCTCATGTGGTATGCTAATATAATGATATATTGTGTTTTCGCTGTAAAACACTTAGAAAATCTGAAATATTGTCTGGATTCACAAGATCTGTGTATTTCAATTGCTGTACGCTGTGTATTTTTAAGAAATGTTTTATGATGATTAATTAGGTAATACACGTTGCTCTCTGTAGTTATTCTAGTCGCTTTGGTGAGTTTTGTGATAGTGGCTGCAATGGTAAACTATGATTTATACCTGAAAAATGCACATTTTTCTAAAAAAACATATGCTATACCATAAATATGTTATCAGACTGTCATCTTATGAAGTTGTTTCTTGGTTAGTGGCTATATATATCTTTATTTAGTCGAATTAGTGATAGCTACTGATGGAGTAAAAAACTGGTGGAGTAAAAAAAGTGGTCTTTTGCTAACGTGGTTAGCTAATAGATTTACATATTGTGTCTTCCCTGTAAAACATTTTAAAAATCAGAAATGATGGCTGGATTCACAAGATCTGTATCTTTCATCTGGTGTCTTGGACTTGTGATTTAATGATATTTAGATGCTAGTATTTACTTGTGACGCTATGCTAGGCTATGCTAGTCAGCTTTTTTACTGTGGGGGGTGCTCCCGGATCCGGGATTGGGAGGAACTAGAAGTTTTAAGGTAGGCTGTTCTCACTGTTTGTTTGTGGATGATTGTTCCTGTTCATTGCGTTCTTTGTTTTCACTAGGTTCACATGTTCAGGTCTGTAGCGTCGTTGGTTTCATTTCTGTTTATTGTTTTGTTCGTGTTTAATAAGTGTTCCAATAAATATGGAAACGTACCACGCTGCGATTTGGTCCTCCTCTCTTCCACCTAACGACGAGCGTTACAATTGGTAACTCACGTTATCATGGTTCAATGATAGACGTTCCATTCTGTGGACTGAGAATAAAAATACTGTGCACAACACATACATTTATATTATTTTAGAGTTGTAAAACGACATGTAATTTACCAAAGTTAATTTAATTGTCTGTATTTCTTGAAATTAGAGAAAATAAAAGGTCATCAAGAGAAAATATTATAATTTATACATGAAAAACTTACAAAATCTCTATATTTATTTGTTCATCTTTATATACTGTACGTATCCATATGGCCCATGAGTTTCTAATGGATAGACAATATGTTTCAAGAGAAAATATGCAAAATAATGAAAAAGTCATTAGTTCATTGCATATTATGTAATTGTGGATTCGATTCTTTTTCATTATTGTTGCGTCAAAAAACAGAACACTCAAAACATGAGCACAATGGCAGCTCTTCCTTTAAAGAACTCCAGGCCTCAAGAGGGCAGATAACCCAAAAACACAGGTGGAACTAAAAAATTGAGCCAGGATTTCTGGAGGGACTACTTTTACATGCGCACCTGGCAGATAAGCATGGGTATAAAATGTTTGGTCCTCAACATACACACAGCTCATTGTTCAACCCTAAAGACGCAACTGGTATGTAATGTTTGGAATTATTTATTATGTTGCATCCAGTGCTTAGCACAATTTACATGTTTAACTCTGGTAGTGGTGACTTTTGTTGTGGATATTTTCTGACTGCAGAAGAAATTGCTAGAAGTGCTAGATTAAATTGTTTAAACTGTTACTTTATTCAAAGCCATGCTTTGTTGCTGTGTCATGCATTGTTTAGTGTAAAATAATGCATGTTTATTCTCTGTTTAAGGTTATCAACCTATTGCTATTCCTATTCCCTATTCCTTATTCCTCTGTCATTCAACTACTTTATTCAACAAATCAACTGTTTCAACATATTCAACAAATGGCATCAAAACCATAATAAAACACTGGAAAGGAATTGAGTTGTCCCTTTGCATCCTTCACGGGTTGAGCAAGCCGTTTTCAAGTTTGGGCAGAGCTGAAATAATTATAACACCTAGACAACTTGACATATTTTCTTCCATTTCTGCCTCCATAGACCTCTCACTCCCCTTCAAACCCCTACTTCCTTTCTCTCCCGCTTTCTTTTTGCCTTTGTTACACCCAACCCAAACCGGCTGCGCGCGTGTGCCATCGCGTATAAATGCAATTTGTCCCCCCCACACCAAACGCGATCACGATACGCAGGTTAAAATATCTAAAACTCTGAACCAATTATATTAACTATATTTAGCTAGCTTGCTGTTGCTAGCTAATTTGTCCTGGGATATAAACATTCAGTTGTTATTTTACCTGAAATGCACAAGGTCCTCTACTCCGCCAATTAATCCACACATAAAACGGTCAACCGACTCATTTCTAGTCATCTCTCCTCCTTCCAGGCTTTTTCTTCTCGACTTTATATTGCGATTGGCAACTTTCATAAATTAGGTGCATTACCGCCACTGACCTCGTTCGTCTTTCAGTCACCCACGTGGGTATAACCAATGAGGAGATGGCACGTGGGTACCTGCTTCTATAAACCAATGAGGAGATAGGCAGGACTTGCAGCGCGATCTGCGTCAGAAATAGAACTGACTTCAATTTTAGCCCTTGGCAACGCAGACACTCGTTGGCGTGTGTGAGCAATGTGGGTGCAATAATTGAATAACATGTATGTCCAAATTTATTTTGCAGCGCACGCGACACGAGCGATATAGTCAGCCTGTAACTCCCCCCTTTATTTGTACCACTATGCCTCTACTACTTGCTTGTACCACTACTTGCTTCACTTTTTTCTCCATCACCATCTCTGACCCAGTCACAGCTTGCCCTGGCAACCGTGGCTTTAGTTAACCCATGCTTTATTACAGTAACCCCCCCCAAGCACGGTAGTACACATATCAATGCGCCCACTGTACACATGTATTAATACGCACCATTACAAAATTGAATGGGGAAGAAATATAGTTATACCTTTGCCTATTCGATCTGGCCACTAACATAGGCCTACGACTTTGCACCAAATTATTGTCTCAAAAACATCTCATCTGTGCATCAGAACCAAATATTTGCACATCTTGACTATTGGCGTGCAAAGGCAGGGGCACATATCCAGATTAGTGACCAGAAGGTGCTTGTTTCATTTTCTCCGGTTTTGCCTGGCAAAACCGTTCATATTATCCATATAAAATACAGTTTAGCAATCTGTTACAAAGGCATCTTTTACAGAACAATAGGCTACCTGGCGATGTCTTTTGATAATTTTCATATTTCAGATAGGCCTAGTTTGGGTGGGTTAATTATATACCTCAGTGGAGGGTAGACCTACTGTAACGGTCGTTTTCCTCCTCGTCTGAGGAGGAGCATGGATCGGACCAAAACGCAGCGTGGGTTGAATACATATCTTTTAATAAAGAAAGACGAACACGAAAAAACACTTGAACAAACTACAAAATAAGAAACGACGTTAACAGACCTGAACTTGAGAACATATAACATGAACGCACGAACAGGAAGGAAACACACGAACGAACGAAAACAGTCCCGTGTGGAACAAACACTGACACAGGAACAATCACCCACAAACAAAGTGAGAACAGCCTACCTTAATATGGTTCTCAATCAGAGGAAACGTAAAACACCTGCCCCTGATTGAGAACCATATCAGGCTAATTGAACATGAACCCAACATAGAAACACATAACATAGAATGCCCACCCAGCTCACATCCTGACCAACTAAACAAAGACAAAACAAAGGAAATAAGGTCAGGAACGTGACACCTACAGCTATCTTTAGACATATAGCCAGTAACATTGTACTGCCTTCAATATTGATGGGATGAAGATGTAACATATTCTGGTGAATTAAATAAGGTACTTGTGAGGAAGAAAAAGGCTACAGAACGACCATGCTTTCCAAGCGCGTCATGCACCCATTGTTTTAGAGGGGGCACAAAGTATGTGAGGATGGATGGAGGGGGGGTATATGTAAGCATACCACTACCTGTTCAATTGCATTTTATCTCATACTGCACAAACATGTCTAGGATATTACATCCAAATTACAACAGTACATGGGATAATACCACACATCATCAACACAGGCACATATCATGATACTGCAGGGGTCGTTTTGGGACCTGTTGTCTTTACTATTTCCTGTTTTAGTTTCTGTCTATAGGCTGGGAGCAACAAAATGGAGTCATGGTCAAATTTGCCGAAGGCCAGCATCCCGGAGTCGCCTCTTCACTGTTGACGTTGAAACTGGTGTTTTGCGGGTACTATTTAATGAAGCTGCCAGTTGAGGACTTGTGAGGCGTCTGTTTCTCAAGACACTAATGTACTTGTCCTCTTGCTCAGTTGTGCACCGTGGCCTCCCACTCCTCTTTCTATTCTGGTTAGAGACAGTTTGCGCTGTTCTGTGAAGGGAGTAGTGCACAGTGTTGTATGAGATCTTCAGTTTCTTGGCAATATATCACATGGAATAGCCTTCATTTCTCAGAACAAGAAAAGACTGACGAGTTTCAGAAAAAAGGTCTTTGTTTCTGGCCATTTTGACCCTGTAATCAAACCCACAAATTCTGATGCTCCAGATACTCAACTAGTCTAAAGAAGGCCAGTTTTATTGCTTCTTTAATCAGAACAACAGTTTTCAGCTGTGCTAACATAATTGCAGAAGGGTTTTCTAATAATCACTTAGCCTTTTTTTAAATGATAAACTTGGATTAGCTAACACAACGTGCCATTGGAACACAGGAGTGATGGTTGCTGATAATGGGCCTCTGTACGCCTATGTAGATTCCAGCTACAATAGTGATTTACAACATTAACAATGTCTACACTGTATTTCTGATCAATTTGATGTTATTTTATTTCGTTCAAAAACAAGACATTTCTAAGTGACCCAAAACTTTTGAATGGTAGTGTACATGCACAAATAACCTCAACTAACCTGTAGCCCCGGACATTGACCAGTACCCACTGTATATAGCCTCGTTATTTCAATTTTATTGTTACTTTTTATAATTTACTTTAGTTTATTCAGTAAATAATTTCTTCACTCTTTCTTGAACTGCATTGTTGGTTAAGGGCTTGTAAGTAATCATTTCATGATAAGGTCTACACCTGTTGTATTCGGCGCATGTGACAAATACAATTTGACCTGGACCAGGCACTGAGCAAAGAGATGCCTAGGCAGGACGCTAGATACTCTAGTGCATGCAGTATCGTCAGTGAAGGAGGAGAGAGTGACAACATAGCAGCACGCCTTGCCCTCAACTGCCCACACAGAACTAACATTAACAACATACAGGACATGCCCGTCTTCCTGGTTGAGAGTTGACGAGAGATTAACTGCTTCTCCTAGTTTTTATGAGAAATATTACTATATTACTGTGTTGAAAATTCCAGATGAAGAGTAGCTGCTGCTTCTGTAAGAGCTAATGGGGATCACAATAAACAGACAAATAGACACTCAGTGTCTAATTTGATTTTAGCTCCTGGTGATGGGCAGGAGGTATGTTTGCAAATTAATTTGATTAAGCTATTAAGCCTATTCATTCCTTCTTGATGAAGAAATTTAAACACTGTTTTGTTTCTCTGTAAAAAGAGTCACATAGCAATTTTATAAAGTTGGCTTTAGGTAGTAGCCAGCTAGATAAATTCCCAATCAACCAACCTCATGACTAGCAAGTCATTTCAGGCTATCAATCAAGTTAGAGTAGCTTGTCTAACTATCATAGCTGGCAAGCCTACTGGCAAGGTTGCTAGAATTTAGAAAAGCAAGCAGTAACTACATGTTTTGAATAAGACTTGCATTCCTTTAAATCTTTTACCCAGATTTTAGCAGAGAAACAGTTTACTTTATATATATATATATTTTTTTTTAAACACTGGTCAGAAGGGTACAGACATCTCAAGCGGTATGATTCGATATGCAGAAAACCTGTTTCAGGTGGTTCCCATTAAGTTTCGTTTTTATTTTCAGTTTTGTGCGCTGGTTTAAAACAGCTGAAAAATACAATATTTGTGCATATTAAAAATATATTTCACAGTGGTTTAGATGGTACAATGATTATCTACACTTGTTGCTTGTTTTGTCACACACTGAAATTAGGCGAACAATTACAAATTTAGCAACCAGGAAATGGCGAAGCGATTTCTGCATTTAGCACCTTCAATATTAATATTATACTCCCCTACTTCTTACAACATTTTAACACCACTTCATTTTCTTACAACGTCTAGTGACTGCGTGTTCTTTGATAGAGCAGTACCACTAGATGTCACTACTGATTCACATAGAGATAAGGGATGTTTGCACTTCTCATTTCTAGCTGCCTTGCTTACCAGTTTGTACATCAGCATGGGTCTGTTCCCCTGCTCCTGCCTGTTTCTTGCTCCTGTTTTTCTAGTCCTTCTCGGTTTTGACCGTTCTGCCTGCCCTGAGACTGCCTGCCGTTCTGGACCCTTTGCACCCTCTCTGGATTATTGACCCCTGCCTGCCTTTGACCTGTCGTTTTCCTGCCCATGTATTAGAAATAAACGTTTGTTTCCTTGACACTGTCTGCATCTGGGTCATACCTGAAACGTGACCGTATCTTTGTTAGAGATAATTTAGTACTGGTGTATTGTATAGCTGTGCTGTGCTCAGGGCACATTTGAAAATGGGTTTCCCCTGACTAAATAAAAGTTTTAAAAAATAATTAAAAAAATCCTAATTAATACAAAAATATCATGATATATTGTAAAGTATTTTTCGGCATATCCAAACATACCTCTTGAGCTGTCTGTATCCTCCTGACTGGTGGTTCTTTTTTGCAGCTCTGCTAAAATCTGGGTAAAAGATTGAAAATAATTTTAATCTTATTCATTACATTTTGTAATTTCTTGCTTTTCTAGCAACCTTGCCAGTAGGCATGCTAGCTAAGATCGTTAGACAATCTACTTTAACTTAATTGATTGTGCTGTTGTCTGGCCAATAATGTTTGTATCATGTTTTGTGTTGCTGCCATATTGTGTTGCTACCATGCTGTGTTTTCATGTGTTGCTGCCGTGCTATGTTGTCTTAGGTCTCTCTTTATGTAGTGTTGTGGTGTCTCTCTTGTCGTGATGTGTGTTTTGTCCTGTATTTTTATTAGATTTTTAATCCCAGCCCCCGTCCCCGCAGGAGGCCTTTTGGTAGGCCATCATTGTAAATAGGAATTTGTTCTTAACTGACTTGTCTAGTTAAAGGTTCAATAAAAACTAAAATAGCCTGAAATGGCATCAAGTCAAATCAGATCCAATTGTATATGTCACATGCGCCGAATACAACAGGTATAGATAGACCTTATAGTGAAATGCTTACTTACAAGCCATTAACCTACAATGCAGTTTTAAGAAATAGAAATATAACATATAATTAGTAGAAACAATAAAATAACAGTAGCGAGGCCATATACAGGGGGTTCCGGTACAGAGTCAATGTGCGGGGGCACCGGTTAGTCGAGGTAAAATGAACTGTACATGTAGGTAGAGGGAAAGTGACTATGCCTGGATAATAAACAGAGTAGCAGCAGTGTAAAAATGGGGGGTGGGGACAATACAAATAGTCAGGGTAGCCATTTGATTAACTGTTCAAGAGTCTTATGGCTTGAGGGTAGAAGCTGTTAAGAAGCCTTTTGGACCTAGACTTGGCCCTCCGGTACCACTTGCCATGCGGTAGCAGAGAGAACCGTCTGACTAGTGTGGCTGGAGTCTTTGGCAATTTTTTGGGGCCTTCATCTGACACCGCCTGGTATAGAGGTCCTGGATGGCAGGAAGCTTGGCCCCAGTGATGTACTGGGCCGTACGCACCAACCTCTGTAGTGCCTTGCGGTCGGAGGCCGAGCAGATGCCATACCAGGCAGTGATGCAACCTGTCAGGATGCTCTCGATAGTTCAGCTGTAGAACTTTTTGAGGATCTGAGGACCCATGCCAAATCTTTTCAGTCTCCTGAGGGGGAATAGGTATTGTCGTGCCGTCTTCACGACTATCTTGCTGTGTTTGGACCATGATAGTTTGTTGGGGATGTGGACACCAAGGAACTTGAAGCTCTCACCCTGCTCCACTACAGCACCGTCGATGAGAATGGGGGTGTGCTCGGTCATCCCTTTCCTTTGTCCACAATCATCTCCTTTGTCTTGATCACGTTGCGGGAGAGGTTGTAGCTAGTGATAAGGTTGGGAGATAGGGAACCTAAAGTCAACTTCATAAAATGGCTAGGTGGCCAGTATGACAGAGAAACAACAGAACATTTTCGTCCAGCCCAACACCGGCAGCTAAAATCAAATCAAACGCTGTGTGTCTTTGTTCCTTGGTGCACCTTGGAAGGAACTACTTACTAGGGAGAAGAGAGGATGGGTCCGCTGCCTGGTCCAGTCAGTGTGCCCCCTCCGCAAAATACAGCTGACAGATTTTTTTATCAATAACTATGATAAAACGTGGCCTTAAGTTGATTAATTGAAGTAATGAATTTAAAATGAAAATCTGAGGGGGCATTACGCCTCTGCAGACCAGAGGTTATGAGTTCATCCCATAAGGCGCACAACCCTTCTCAGTCTCTTCAGCTGCAACACACCACAACACATCCCAAAAGGCAGCAGCCGACTTCAAATCAATAACAATGGAGTGTCTGCAAGTCAGGGAAAAGCAAGATAAGCAGTTTATTCACTTACCCCCTTCTGTCTAGAAGGTAGAGCAGAGGGCTGAGTCTGAATAGTCTTCAGTCCTTGTTATTGGTATTTTGTCTTTAATTAGCTACCACACCCCATGCACAATTACTCATCTTTAATAAACTCCCCAGACCAACATCCCCTGCTTCCCTGTCGGTCTCTGAACTTTGACCTCTGCACACTGCCGTGGAGGAGGTGGCGAGTAATTCCTAATCAATTCTTCCCTTCTATTTGGGACATGAAACTTACAAAAAGGGTGTCTCCAGATGTTTTGTGTGCAAGTCACTAAAGTATTCCCCTTTTTTCCCTTTGATGTGCTCTATCTGTCCGCAGTCTGTTTGAAGTGTAGATAATCCTACTGAAGTCTCCATGTAGATTTGTGAATGACCATCATCAAGAGTGGGTGGATACAGTTGGGGACAACAGGGGTTGGGTGGGCAAGCAGTGGTGTAAAGTACTTAAGTAAAAATACTTCCAAGTACTACATGAGATGTTTTTTGGGGTATCTGTACTTTACTTTGCTATTTTAAATTTGACAACTTTTACTTCACTACATTCCTAAAGAAAATTATGTACTTTTTACTCCATACATTTTGCCTTGACACCCAAAACCACTCGTTACATTTTGAATACTTAGCAGGACAGGAAAATGGTCTAATTCACACACTTTTCAAGAGAACATCTCTGGTCATCCCTACTGCCTCTGTTCTGGTGGACTCACAAAACACATGCTTTGTTTGTAAATTATGTCCGAGTATTGGCTTGAGCCTATTGGCTTGAGCTGTCTGTAAATAAATAAAAACTAGAAAATGTGGCCATCTGCTTTGCTTAATATAAGGAATTAGAAATTATTTTTACATGTACTTTTACTTTTGATACTTAAGAATATTTAAAACCAAATACTTTTAGACTTTTACTCAAGTAGTATTTTACTGGGTGACTTTTAATTTTACTTGAGTCAATTTCTATGAAGGTATCTTTACTTTTACTCAAGTAGGACTATTGGGTACTTTTTCCACCACTGTGGGCAAGGCACAGTTTTATGTGAATATAGTTCTATGAATATTGTTTTCTATTCCTGCAAATAGCACGTAATGATAAATGGTTTACAAATCAGTGCAATCACTGCATTTATAAATGTATTTATATGTATTTATAAATGATTGTCATATCAGATAATTGCTACAGTGATGGAAGTGTTAATTTTTAGACAGAGTGATAAAGTATGATGCAGTATGAATGTGTTGACATAATAAAACATAACTGGAGATGGCACCCATCTCTAGTGCACTGCACTTTACCCATAAACTAACAGAGATACTGAGATTTATTATTCTGTTCCTTAATTCTTGAAGGCTCTTTATGGCTCTGGGATGACAAGCATAATCTCCTTCTGACAAGGCAGATGAGGAGCACTAGTGACCTCTGCTCTACTGTGCTTCTGCACTTAGATAAAAGACAAACCATGAGGTTTCTCTTCTCGAAGTAAAACAGCCCAGCTCAGACAGACACTTGCTGCTGTACAAATTGCAAACAAGGCAGCTAGAAATGTAAAGTGCACACATCCCTTATCTCTGTGTGAATCAGTAGGGACATCTTGTGGTACTGCTCTATCCGAGAACAAGCAGTCACCCAGAGGTTGTATGTAAATTAAGTGTTAAAATGTATTAAGAAGTAGGGGAGCCGAATATGAATAATTCAGATAAAATATTAACATGCCCTACCTCTAAACATAAATTGGTCACGTGCACAGATGATGGTTAGAAAATAGGAGCAGGGTTTATTGGGAGCGTGACTGTGTCTCTAACCAGAGCCAAACGAGTTATGTAATCCCTTTACCACAGACAATGCTTCTGTGTAGTGAGCTGGTACAGCAGTACTGATATTGGGACTGTGTTATTGGTTCAAATCACATGGTAAGCCTATCAGTGCTTATAGGACCAGTACCACATCCTCTTCATGCACTACTTAATGAACCTCTAGATGAACTTCAATGCCATACAACTCTCCTTCCGTGGCCTCCAACTGCTCTTAAATGCAAGTAAAACTAAACGCATGCTCTTCAAGCAATCGCTGCTCACACCCGCCCGCCCGTCCAGCATCACTACTCTGGACGGTTCTGACTTAGAATATGTGGACAACTACAAATACCTAGGTGTCTGGTTAGATTTTAAACTCTCCTTCCAGAATCACATTAAACATCTCCAATCCAAAATTAAATCTAGAATCGGCTTCCTATTTTGCAACAAAGCATCCTTCACTCATTCTGCCAAACATACCCTCGTAAAACTGACCATCCTACTGATCCTCGACTTCGGCGATGTCATTTAAAAAATAGCCTCCAACACTCTACTCAACAAATTGGTTGCAGTCTATCACAGTGCCATCCGTTTTGTCACCAAAGCCCCATATACTATCCACCACTGCGACCTGTACACTCTCGTTGGCTGGCCCTCGCTTCATACTCCTCGCCAAACCCACTGGCTCCAGGTCATCTACAAGTCTCTGCTAGGTAAAGCCCCGCCTTATCTCAGCTCACTGGTCACCATAGCAGCACCCACCCGTAGCACGCGCTCCAGCAGGTATATCTCACTGGTCACCCCCAAAGCCAATTCTTCCTTTGGCCGCCTCTCCTTCCAGTTCTCTGCTGCCAATGACTGGAACGAAATGCAAAAATCACTAAAGTTGGAGACTCTTACCTCCTTCACTAGCTTTAAGCACCAGCTGTCGGAGCAGCTTACCAATCACTGCACCTGTACATAGCTCATCTGTAAATAGCCCATCCAATCTACTCATCCCCATACTGTAGTTATTTATCTTGCTCCTTTGCACCCCAGTATCTCTACTACGCACATTCATCTTCTGCACATTCTACCATTCTAGTGTTTAATTGCTATATTGTAATTACTTCGCCACCATGGCCTATTTATTGCCTTACCTCTCTTATCCTACCTCATTTGCACATGCTGTATATAGATTTTTCGACTGTATTATTGATTGTATGATTGTTTATTCCATGTGTAACTCTGTGTTGTTGTATGTGTCGAACTGCTTTGCTTTATCTTGACCAGGTCGCAGTTGCAAATGAGAACTTGTTCTCAACTAGCCTACCTGGTTAAATAAAGGTTAAATAAAAAATAAAACAACTTTTTTAACAGGGGCGTGGCGCTAGAACCAAGTTTGGGAAACCCTGCACTAGAGTATCTAGTGTCCTGTCTAGGCATCTCTGGTAACACTTTACTTGACACTCAGTGTCATAACACGTTAACACTGCATAACCATGTCATAATATGTAAAAACAGCTGACATAACTTGTCATGATCCATATATTTACACCTGCTGTGTTATTTTATGGCTGGTTATGAAGCCCACATAAGAGTGTCAAAACCCACATTTATTTATATTAGTTTTCCCTGCCAAGAAGTTTCCTTTCGTTTGAAAGTGTTTCTTAAAACCTCTCTGGCCAAAAGCCAGTGAAAATGCAGAGCACCAAATTCAAATAAATTACTATAAAAATCTAACTTTCATGAAATCACACATGCAAGATAACAAATTAAAGCTACACTTGTTGTGAATCCAACCAACATGTCAGATTCCAAAAATGCTTTTCAGCGAAAGCAAACAATGCTATTATCTGAGGATAGCAGCCCAGTAAACAAAGAGAGAAAAGCATATTTCAACCCTGCAGGCGCGACACAAAACGCAGAAATAAAAATATAATTCATGCCTTACCTTTGACGAGCTTCTTTTGTTGGCACTCCAATATGTCCCATAAACATCACAAATGGTCCTTTTGTTCGATTAATTCCGTCGATATATATCCAAAATGTCCATTTAATTGGCGCGTTTGATCCAGAAAAACACCGGTTCCAACTTGCACAACGTGACTACAAAATATCTCAAAAGTTAACTGTAAACTTTGTCCAAACTTTTCAAACTACTTTTGTAATACAACTTTAGGTATTTTTTTACGTAAATAATCGATAAAATTGAAGATGGGATGATCTGTGTTCAATACCGGAGGAAAACAATGTGTAGCATGCTTTCTGGTCACGCGCCTCTAACAAACAGTACACTTCACTGGAGCCTCATTCTGAACATGGTTACTTCTTCATTTCTCAAAGAAAAAACCTCAACCAATTTCTAAAGACTGTTGACATCCAGTGGAAGCGGTAGGAACTGCAAGAAGGTCCCTTAGAAATCTCGATTCCCAATGAAAACCCATTGAAAAGAGAGTGACCTGAAAAAAATATATATCTGAATGGTTTGTCCTCGGGGTTTCGCCTGCTAAATAAGTTCTGTTATACTCACAGACATGATTTAAACAGTTTTAGAAACTTCAGAGTTTTCTATCCAAATCTACTAATAATGTGCATATCTTATCTTCTGGGGATGAGTAGCTGGCAGTTGAATTTGGGCATGTTTTTCATCCAAACGTGAAAATGCTGCCCCCTATCCTAAAGAAGTTAAATAATTTGTTGTTGTAATGAATTCTTCACGGTCATGTTTTTTTTCATCATATTTTAAATACCTTTTAGAAAATACACTTCATGACACAGTCATGAAGCATTATGACCATCCTGTTTCACTTTACTTTGACTAAGAAAATACAAGTTTAGTAAAAGATGTAACATTTGAAAATGTTTAAAACTTGACAAATCTAGGATCATGTGACCCTTGAACGAGATGGCCGCATGAACTAAGCGCTCCGCACAAGTAGTTTCCAATTCTTTTAGCTATAGTCAAAAAGTCATGGCGGCTACAAAAGGCGACCATTACAGGTGACATTTTTACCCGGACTCGAGCATTAGCCGCAGAAAAAGCCTCTTAGAAATAGCTAGCTTCAGAAAAAGCTAGCACCAGGAGCAAGAGGACCCGTCCCTCAACAAATGCCAACCTCTAACTCTGTCGAAGACATCCTTTCTGAGCTGAGATCCCAACGTACAGAACTCAACATCAAATTAGATGGCTTTAACTCTCAGCTCAGTGCGATAGGGGGCAAGGTGACAACCCTGGAAAATGCTTTGCCTGACATCAATAACAAGATAACCATCAACGCGGGGCGCCTGGATGAGGCAGATGGGTGAATCCTATCCATGGAAAACTCACTGACAGATGCCATGGAAACAATAGCATATGCTAAAAAGAAAATAGAGCATCTGGAAGAGAAAACAGAGGACCTGGAAAACATGGAGCGAAGGAATAATTGTGTTCTATTAAATCTGGGCGAAAAAGAAGAGGGGAACATGCCACTGATCCGCTACCTGCAAGACAAACTTCCCGAGTGGCTCCACATGTCCACCGACAGGCCCATAGAACTCGAGAGAGCTCACCGAGCACTGAGGCCCCCACCAGCAGCCAGAAAACCACCGCGCCCAATCACCATACGTTTCCTGAGATTCACCGACAAGGAACAAGTCCTACAGGCGACGAAAATCAACACCATTACAGTGGGAAATGTCAATCTCACTTTACACTAGGACCTGTCAGCTGGAATAAGCCGAAAGCGCAGAGAGTTTGACGAGGTGAAGAAATACTCCATTGACAGAGGCATCTTTAGGGGATTCAAATACCCAAACAAGCTCAGGATTCATCACCAAGGAGCCCTGCGACACTTCAAAACTCCCAAAGAGGCAAAAGTTTTTTGAAGGACATTCCTGGTCACTGAGAAATGGACCAATGACTAAAAGCGATTACTGTTATTACTAATGGAGGTAAGACAACATCCGCCCCGCTAAATGTCGTTATAGCCGTCTAATTTATATTTATTTTATTTTAGCTGAGAGAGGGATAGGCTCCATAGCCTAACCTAGGCCTACTAACGACTCAGCCAACTTTTATTTCCCCATTTTTTTATTATTATTTGTAGGAATCATTTGGCCTCCATTTATAGGCTGTTGATTACGACACATTTACAGACCTAACGAGAAGCTCAATGTGTCAATTTCATGCCTATGGCCTTATCCTGTTGATATTACGTTTTAATAAAAACGAACAACTTATCCTATAGATCCCTCTTAACTTACCCCAACATTTCTGTTTTATTTGGTCCAAACAATTAGCCCTACGTCCTTTGGGGAGGTATATCTAGAATGGGCTATTGATTTTATTTCCCCCCTCTTTTTTAATGTGGTCTGGACGGGGGCTACGTTGTCACTTACTCAATGCGGGGTGGAGAGGATGAGGCATTTATTTGGTGGGGAGGGGGAGACGTTGTGCGTTGCTAACTGTTCCCGGTTTTCTTTTGTTTTCAGAACACAGAATTGAGACCGAGCGTGGGGGTAATAGAACCAACGGGATATGTCGAGTTGTTTGGGAACTCAGCTGGGGTGTTCAGAGATTGTTCTTTCATGTACACCATTTATTTTTATTTTATGTGATCACAGCTGTAACTATTATCCACCTTTACCCAGAGATGACTTGCATTAGAGTTTGATTACTGTTCGATGACGTTGACTAGTACCTTAAATATATTTACATGGAACTGCCATGGTCTAGGTCATGCAATAAAACAGAAAAAGATACTATGTGCTCTAAAAAAGGAAAAAGCAGACATTGCGCTATTACAAGAGACCCACCTCTGTGATGCCAAACATGCCACCTCCGCAGAGCTTGGGTGGGACAGGTGTATTTCTCATCTTTCAAATCAAACAGTAGAGGTACAGCCATACTTATCCAAAAGAATGTTCCATTCATAATTGACAAAAACATATCTGACCCGGAGGGGAGATTTATTATGATAACTGGGCCACTGTATGGGCAACCAGTTACTATCTTAAATATATACGCCCCTAACACAGATACTCCTGCTTTCATGTCAAAAATGATAACCCTGTTCAATGACCATTGTGTTTCCTTTGGAGTGCTGGCTGGACATTTTAATTGTACCCTCAACCCAACCCAAGACAAATTAAGTCCCCACCACAAATCCTAGATCTGCAAAGATGTTGAAGTCTCTTACTAAAGAGATGGGACTGATATATATCTGGAGAGAGACTAATAGCTTGTCTATGGACTATACATACTACTCTAATGAACATAACACCTACTCCCGTATAGACTACCTTTTTATCCCAAAGATTTTCATAAATTTCACTTCACCTCCTGGAGTCACCTTAAAGCAGCCAAAGCCAAACTGAACTTGGACTATACTCGAGAACTTTTTTTTTTCTTTACTAAACAGAAATACTATGAGTATAGCAATAGGTCTAGTAGATTGCTTGCTTACCAATTAAAAAAGAGCAGTCAGAGCGTACAATCATGGTCATCCGAACAGCAGAGGACGAGGTCACATATGACCCAAAAAAGATACATTTAACTTTTCATGATTTTTACTGCAAACTATATACTTCTGAGAGAAAACATAGATGTTGGACTTTCAGCTGCAGCCCCGGAACCTGAAGGATCTGGAGAAGGTCTGTATGGAGGAGTGGGCCAAAATCCCTGCTGCAGTGTGTGCAAACCTGGTCAAGAACTACAGGAAATGTATGATCTCTGTAATTGCAAACAAAGGTTTCTGTACCAAATATTAAGTTCTGCTTTTCTGATGTATCAAATGCTTATGTCATGCAATAAAATGCAAATTAATTACTTAAAGATCATACAATGTGATTTTCTGGATTTTTGTTTTAGATTCCGTCTCTCACAGTTGAAGTGTACCTATGATAAAAATGACAGACCTCTACATGCTTTGTAAGTAGGAAAACCTGCAAAATCGGCAGTGTATCAAATACTTGTTCTCCCCACTGTATATTTATTTATTTATTTTTCATTTTATTTTATTATTGTTAGTTATTTTTTTAATGTCTGGAATGTGTTTTGTTGGTTGATTGAAAAACAAGAAAACTTTAAATTGAAAAAAAACCTGGACAAATCTGAGGGGGCATGCGACTTGGTGCCCCCTGTGGGCATGACACCACTGTCTGTCTGATCCAGGAATGTGTGGCGGAATCTGGGCTATAGTGCAGCAGTATGGGAATTTCATCACCGTGTCAAACATTCTACCTATCTGTTGGTGGGGGAAATGGAAGAGGAAGTGTTTTTTTTTTCTTTCCTCTTGTAGATATGGCAGATTAGCTCTGACAGTTGATACTATGAGATCCTGAAAGATACATCTGTTAATCTCTCATTCCCAACAGTCTAGCATTTGGATCCCATGATTCACCCCATGATTCTCCCATGATTGTAAACTCTACATTTGGAATAGTACCAAATATTGTTTATGTCTCATTAATGTTATTGTCATACTTGATTTATGTGTGTTTAGTTTACCCAGGAAATGTTGTCTGTTGGGGTGTAATACATGTTGTGGCGTACAGCAGGTCAGCCACCAGGGGGAGACTCGTCGATGCCTGGTGATAGACGGAGTATACATCACGAGGCGATGGCTCCATCTGCTGGACGTGCCAGGTCTCAACGGGCTCTCCGCCCAGGACTAATTGGGGCTGATTGGGGAGTTGGTGAGTAATCAAGGGCTGATTGCTCACGAGCTGTACAAGCCCCATAAAGCTGCCAGAAAAGCAGCACACAGGAGAGGACTGGGGGAAGTAAGGTGACTTCTGTGTAGTTGAAGATGGTGCCCGAGCTAAGACGTTTGTGTGCACGACAGGATACAGCAAGACCCGGACCCCAGAAGACGGTATCCCGGAAAGGGTCTCATGGGGGAGACCTATCCTTTTCTTTTGATTTTATTATTTAATAAACACCCTTGAAACCGAGCTAATCATACTCTGTCCGTGTCTGATCTTTGTAAACATCTTGACCGAACCCCCTGGTCTGCCACAAGTGGTGGAGAATGCAGGCATTCTGATAACGTGGTCAGATCAAGGTTGACGTTTACGCAGCATCAGCATGGACGAGTTGATAGCTCAGTTCATCCGGGCCCAACAAGCACAACAGGCGGTTCAGGAACGAACGCTGGAGGAACAGCGATTACAAAACGTCCGCCTCGTTGAGGAAATCAGGAAGCTGCAAGGAGGAGCGTCTCCTGAATCACATCCCAACCAGTTTTTACTCAAACTAACGGAAGACGATGACATCGAAACCTACCTCTGTACGTTTGAACGGACAGCTCTAAGGGAAGAATGGCCAAGGCCGAAGTGGGCCAGTCTGCTGGCCCCGTTCCTCTCAGGGAATGCCCAAAAGGCGTATTGGGACCTGAACGACGAACAGGTGGCTAATTACGACGGACTCAAACGGGAGATACTCAGCCGCTACGGGTACAGCCTGGCCCATCGGGCTCAACGGTTCCACGACTGGAGGTTCGTAGCCGACGCATCCCCCCGAACACAGATGCACGACCTACTGCGCATCACCAGGGCATGGCTCCTAACTGATGTATCCACCCTCTCCATCCTCGACAAGTGGTCCTGGATCGCTTCTTACGGGCGCTACCCTACGACATGAAGAGGGCAGCGAGTCTATGCGCACCCCAGACCTTGGAGGGCCTCCTGGAAGCAGTGGAGACGCATCATAACACGCAGGCCCTGCTGAGTGGAAGCCAGGATGAGTCGGCGACCCGTCCGAGGGGACGGAAGGACAGCCCCACCACGGTGTACCCCGAACCGGCAGTCGGCAGGGCCAAAGGACCGCAAACGCGTGGAGAAACGGCTGGGGTAGGGCCGACCCAGGTAGATGGAGACCAAAGGAGGTGTTTTGAGTGTGGCGCCCGGGGGCACATTGCCTGGAATTGCCCGGCTCGGGAGGAGTCGATGCCATCAGCTAGCCCCGGCGGCGAGGTGGGTCACGCCGTGAACTATGTCACCTCCTGTTGGGCGCACCCTGAATCAACTGCACCCATGTTCCTGGTGAAAGTTGACGGACACGACACGGAAGCGCTATTGGACTCGGAAGTATGGTTACGCTCGTAACCACGAGCCTGCTGAACCAGGAGACCGAAAAGGGTAGGGAGATGTCCATTTCCTGGCTTCACGGTGACACAAAGCGGTATCCGACCGTATGGACCACCGTGACGCCACAAGGGAGATGCCAGATGACAGTGGGTGCAGTGCCAGAGCTGCCGATACCTCTCCTAGTGGGACGGGATTGTTCGCTGTTTGCGGCCCTATGGGGCACGAGTTGAGGCAGAAGGTACAAGCCGGCCGAAGAAGAGAGCGGGGACGACCAATAGCCTGTGCGGCCCGGAAGCAACCAGTTAACCAGCATGGATCTACGGCTCTGGAGTCGGAGGGGGAGCCGGAACCCGAACCCCCTGGGGAACCCCTGAAGGAGGAGCCCATCCTCCCCCTCTTCGATTTTGAGGGGCCAGTCGAGACGCCCACTGAGGGCCAACTGAGGGGACAATTCGGGACAGCCCAGTGGGAGGATCCGAACTTGAAAGCTGCCGCAGCCCAAGTGATAGTGGTGGATGGACAGCTACTTCCGGGGGTGAGTGACTGGCGATACCCACGTTTCCAAATCAAGTGTAACCTTTTGTATCAGGTGTCATGCCAACAGGGGTAACTTTGAGAGGTATTGTTGCTGCCCCAACGGTACGTGGGAACCGTTCTTCAGCTGGCCCACACCCACTTGTTGGGGAGCACCTGGGAATGGAGAAGACCCAGGAACGGATCGCCGCCCGGTTCCATTGGCCTGGGATGAGGAGGGGCGTGGAAGATTACTGTCGCAGCTGTCCGGAATGTCAACTTACAGCCCCGAAAACCCACTTCCGAAGCACATTGGTCCCCCTACCAATCATCTGGGTGCCCTTTGAATGCATCGCCATGGACATAGTGGGACCCCTGGTAAAAACAGCACGAGGACACCGGTACATCCTGGTGATAGTAGATTATGCCACCCGGTATCCCGAGGCCATTCCACTACGTGCGGCTGTGTCCAAGGGAATCGCCCGGGAGCTGTTCGACCTCTTTAGCTGGGTGGGCATCCCGAACGAGATCTTGACAGACCAAGGTACGGAGTTTATGTCTCGCCTCATGAAAGAGTTGTGTGCCCTCCTGCAGATCAAGCAGATCCGGACCGCCGTTTTTCACCCGCAGACGATTGGCTCGTCGAGCGCTTTAATAAAACACTCAAACAGATGCTGCGGAAGGTCATCAAGCAGGATGGGAAGAACTGGGACCAGCTACTACCCCACCTAATGTTCTCAATCCGAGAAGTACCCCAATCCTCCACTGGGTTTTCCCCGTTCTAACTCCTCTATGGGAGGAGGCCACGCGGCCTACTGTACCTCGCAAAGGAGGTGTGGGAAGCCCAATCGACCCCATTACGCAGCGTGGTAGAGCACGTGGAGGCGATGAGGGAGCGGATGACAGCCATATGGCCCGTCGTGAGGGAACCAATGCCCAACGCGCCCAAGCCCAGTTCTACAATCGGGGAGCCCAGCCCCGAGAATTCCACATGGGAGACAGGGTGCTGGTCTTAATCCCCATGGCCGAAAGTAAGTTCCTGGCAACATGGCATGGACCATATGAGGTGGCCGAGAAGATGGGACCTGTCAATTATCGCGTACGGCAACCGGGGAGATGGAAACCTCAACAGACTTACCACGTGAACCTGTTGAAGAAGTGTCACGAGAGGACAGTCTTGGCCGTGTTATGGTCGGGACCAGTGGTCGTCCCGAGCAATGAGGACCTCGACCCGGCCCAGAAGCAAGAGCTCAGGGAGCTTGTCGATCAAAATACGGTGGTGTTCTCCGAGAAGCTGGGCCGCGCAACACTCATTGAACACCACATCCATACCCGGCCCGGCGAAACGGTAAGAAAGAGGCCATATCGGATTCCGGAGGCCCGAAGGAAGGCCGTGAAGCAGGAAGGGGAGGCTATGCTGAGGATGGGGGTCGTTGAAGAGTCCCACAGTGCATGGTGCAGCCCCATCGTATTGGTGCACAAACCGGACGGTAGCCTCCGCTTCTGTAACGATTTCCGGGGAGTGAACGACATCAGCTTGTTCGACGCATATCCCATGCCGAGGGTGGACGAGCTCATCGACCGATTGTGAAAGGCCCGGTACATCAGCACCCTTGACCGACCAAAGGATATTGGCAGGTACCGTTGGCAGCCTCCTCCCGGGAGAAGACGGCATTTTCGACACCAGACAGGTTGTACCGGGTGCTCCCGTTTGGTCTCCACGGAGCCCCACCCACATTCCAACGGCTGATGAACAAAGTACTTCGACCCCACCAGCAGTACGCAGCGGCCTATTTGGATGACATCATCATCCACAGCCAAGGTTGGGAAGAGCACTTGACGCGCCTCCAGGCGGGGCTGGACGCACTCAGACAAGCCGGGTTGACCGCGAACCCCAAGAAGTGCAAACTAGGTTTCGAGGAGGTGGAGTACCTGGGGTATTTGATCGGACGTCAAGCCCCAGGAGAGGGGTTCATGCGGTTCGTGACTGGCCCGTTCCACGCACCAAGACACAGGTCAAGTCCTTCCTGGGACTGGCAGTATACTATAGCCGATTTATCCCCAATTTTGCGGCTATAGCTTCCCCCCTCACCGATCTAACCAGGGCCTGCCTCCCGAAAACAGTGAAATGGACGAACGAGACAGCAGCGCCGTTCTGTCCCAGATCCACGATGGGGAGGAGCACCCCATCATGTGCATCAGCAGGAAGCTGGTTCATAGAGAGAAAAGGTACTCCATTGTGGAGAAAGAGTGTCTAGCGGTGAAGTGGGCGCTAAACACTCTCAAGTATTACCTGTTGGGTACCCACTTCACTCTGGTCACGGACCATGCTCCCCTGGTCTGGATGGCCAGGGGAAAGGACACAAACGATCGGGTTACCAGGTGGTTCTTGTCCCTTCAACGCTTCTCCTTTTCTGTTGTGCACAGGTCAGGGGCGAAGCATGGAAACGCGGATGCCCTATTGAGAAGGGAGACGCACTGACGACAGCACCCTCCCCGACAGAGCTATGGGGGGGGGGGGGTGTACAGCAGGTCAGCCACCATGTTGGTCTGCCACAATGTCTTCATGGACAATTTGTCTAATACAAAAGATTTGTGTAGGAAAAGTACCAGTTTAAAGAACTTGTACTCTTTTAGATTCCATTTTAAGGTGTCAAGTCTCACAGAAGTCATTTCCCAGCAGGCACACACCAATTTCTATAAAACAAATCAAATCAAATCAAATTTTATTAGTCACATACACATGGTTAGCAGATGTTAATGCGAGTGTAGCGAAATGCTTGTGCTTCTAGTTCCGACAATGCAGTAATAACCAACAAGTAATCTAACCTAACAATTCCACAACTACTACCTTATACACACACAAGTGTAAAGGGATAAAGAATATGTACATAAAGATATATGAATGAGTGGTGGTACAGAACGGCATAGGCAAGATGCAGTAGATGGTATAGAGTACGGTATATACATATGAGATGAGTACTGTAGGGTATGTAAACATAAAGTGGCATAGTTTAAAGTGGCTAGTGGTACATGTATTACATAAGATGGCAAGATGCAGTAGATGATATAGAGTACAGTATATACATATGAGATGGGTAATGTAGGGTATGTAAACATTATATTAAGTGGCATTGTTTAAAGTGGCTAGTGGTACATTTTTACATAATTTCCATCAATTCCCATTTTTAAAGTGGCTGGAGTTGAGTCAGTATGTTGGCAGCGGCCGCTAAATGTTAGTGGTGGCTGTTTAACAGTCTGATGGCCTTGAGATAGAAGCTGTTTTTCAGTCTCTCGGTCCCTGCTTTGATGCACCTGTACTGACCTCGCCTTCTGGATGATAGCGGGGTGAACAGGCAGTGGCTTGGGTGGTTGTTGTCCTTGATGATCTTTATGGCCTTCCTGTGACATCGGGTGGTGTAGGTGTCCTGGAGGGCAGGTAGTTTGCCCCCGGTGATGCGTTCTGCAGACCTCACTACCCTCTGGAGAGCCTTACGGTTGTGGGCGGAGCAGTTGCCGTACCAGGCGGTGATACAGCCCGACAGGATGCTCTCGATTGTGCATCTGTAGAAGTTTGTGAGTGCTTTTGGTGACAAGCCGAATTTCTTCAGCCTCCTGAGGTTGAAGAGGCGCTGCTGCGCCTTCTTCACGACGCTGTCTGTGTGGGTGGACCAATTCAGTTTGTCCGTGATGTGTACACCGAGGAACTTAAAACTTTCCACCTTCTCCACTACTGACCCGTCGATGTGGATAGGGGGGTGCTCCCTCTGCTGTTTCCTGAAGTCCACAATCATCTCCTTTGTTTTGTTGACGTTGAGTGTGAGGTTATTTTCCTGACACCACACTCCGAGGGCCCTCACCTCCTCCCTGTAGGCCGTCTCGTCGTTGTTGGTAATCAAGCCTACCACTGTAGTGTCATCCGCAAACTTGATGATTGAGTTGGAGGCGTGCATGGCCACGCAGTCGTGGGTGAACAGGGAGTACAGGAGAGGGCTCAGAACGCACCCTCGTGGGGCCCCAGTGTTGAGGATCAGCGGGGTGGAGATGTTGTTACCTACCCTCACCACCTGGGGGCGGCCCGTCAGGAAGTCCAGGACCCAGTTGCACAGGGCGGGGTCGAGACCCAGGGTCTCGAGCTTGATGACGAGTTTGGAGGGTACTATGGTGTTAAATGCTGAGCTGTAATCGATGAACAGCATTCTCACATGGGTATTCCTCTTGTCCAGATGGGTTAGGGCAGTGTGCAGTGTGGTTGCGATTGCGTCGTCTGTGGACCTATTGGGTTGGTAAGCAAATTGGAGTGGGTCTAGGGTGTCCGGTAGGGTGGAGGTGATATGGTCCTTGACTAGTCTCTCAAAGCACTTCATGATGACGGAAGTGAGTGCTACGGGGCGGTAGTCGTTTAGCTCAGTTACCTTAGCTTTCTTGGGAACAGGAACAATGGTGGCCCTCTTGAAGCATGTGGGAACAGCAGACTGGGATAAGGATTGATTGAATATGTCCGTAAACACACCAGCCAGCTGGTCTGCGCATGCTCTGAGGACGCGGCTGGGAATGCCGTCTGGGCCTGCAGCCTTGCGAGGGTTAACACGTTTAAATGTTTTACTCACCTCGGCTGCAGTGAAGGAGAGCCCGCAGGTTTTGGTAGGGGGCCGTGTCAGTGGCACTGTATTGTCCTCAAAGCGGGCAAAAAAGTTTTTTAGCCTGTCTGGGAGCAAGACATCCTGGTCCGCGACGGGGCTGGTTTTCTTTTTGTAATCCGTGATTGACTGTAGACCCTGCCACATACCTCTTGTGTCTGAGCTGTTGAATTGCGACTCGATTTTGTCTCTGTACTGGGACTTAGCCTGTTTGATTGCCTTGCGGAGAGAATAGCTACACTGTTTGTATTCGGTCATGCTTCCGGTCACCTTGCCCTGGTTAAAAGCAGTGGTTCGCGCTTTCAGTTTCACGCGAATGCTGCCGTCAATCCACGGTTTCTGGTTTGGGAATGTTTTAATCGTTGCTGTGGGTACGACATCGTCAATGCACTTCCTAATGAACTCGCTCACCGAATCAGCATATTCGTCAATATTGTTGTTGGACGCAATGCGGAACATATTCCAATCCGCGTGATCGAAGCAGTCTTGAAGCGTGGAATCAGATTGGTCGGACCAGCGTTGAACAGACCTGAGCGCGGGAGCTTGTTGTTTTAGTTTCTGTTTGTAGGCTGGAATCAACAAAATGGAGTCGTGGTCAGCTTTTCCGAAAGGGGGGCGGGGGAGGGCCTTATATGCGTCGCGGAAATTAGTATAACAATGATCTAGGGTTTTTCCAGCCCTGGTAGCACAATCGATATGCTGATAGAATTTAGGGAGTTTTGTTTTTAGATTAGCCTTGTTAAAATCCCCAGCTACGATGAATGCAGCCTCAGGGTGTGTGGTTTCCAGTTTACAAAGAGTCAGAAAAAGTTCGTTCAGGGCCATCGATGTGTCTGCTTGGGGGGGAATATATACGGCTGTGATTATGATTGAAGAGAATTCCCTTGGTAGATAATGCGGTCGACATTTTATTGTGAGGAGTTCTAGATCAGGTGAACAGAATGACTTGAGTTCCTGTGTGTTGTTATGATGATCACACCACGTCTCGTTAATCATAAGGCATACCCCCCCGCCCCTCTTCTTACCAGAAAGATGTTTGTTTCTGTCGGCGCGATGCATGAAGAAACCAGCTGGCTGCACCGACTCCGTTAGCGTCTCTTGAGTTAGCCATGTTTCCGTGAAGCAGAGCACGTTGCAATCCCTGATGTCTCTCTGGAATGCTACCCGTGCTCGGATTTCATCAACCTTATTGTCAAGAGACTGGACATTGGCGAGTAGTATGCTAGGGAGTGGAGCGCGATGTGCCCGTCTCCGAAGCCTGGCCAGGAGACCGCCTCGTTTGCCCCTTTTACGGCGTCGCACAGGGTCGCCGGCTGGGATCAGATCCATTGTATTGGGTGGAAGGCAAAACACTGGATCCGTTTCGGGAAAGTCATATTCCTGGTAGGAACGATGATGAGTTGACGTTAATCGTATATTCAGTAGTTCCTCCCGACTGTATGTAATGAAACCTAAGATTACCTGGGGTACCGATGTAAGAAATAACACATAAAAGAACAAAATACTGCATATTTTCCAAGGAACGCGAAGCGAGGCGGCCATCTCGTTTCGGCGCCGGATGTGCAAAGTACATGTAGTACTCACAGAGAGTTGCCATCCCTTTGACTCAGGGAACAAATAAAGGAATATTTGCACAAATATGAATATTATATCATATTTGCACAGTATGTAGCCTAGATGTTAGATAGGCGGAGGGTTGCGGGTTCGAATCTCTGTGCTATACTGGTGCTGACCATGTGCTCATCTGAATGTGTGTGTGTGTGTGTGTGTGTGTGTGTGTGTGTGTGTGTGTGTGTGTGTGTGTGTGTGTGTGTGTGTGTGTGTGTGTGTGTGTGTGTGTGTGTGTGTGTGTGTGTGTGTGTGTGTGTGTGTGTGTGTGTGTGTGTGTGTGTGTGTGTTGTCGAGACACGTGGCCCCCAGTATCTAAGTCTGACAGAGCTCATCACAGCCCACGCTGATGTTAATGACTGACAGCTGTATCCACGCAGCATTTCCATACACATTTGCCATATTTCCCTATCAGATAATTGACCATCCACTCATCAGCCATGCCCCGGTGGCTTTAACGAACACCTAAGCCACTTTATGGAGTTAGCGATAAAATCCCTCTTGATTAACCTGACTAATCTGAATGTGTGGGGAGATTAACGCTGCAGTTCATTTGCATGAGTGAGTGCTACCATTTGGCTATCTGCATGGCAGTGGTAAGGTTCCCCCCTTGGCTCCTGGGCCAGTCACTCACTGGGCACTGTGTGGGTGGCACAATGCACTGGGGGCACCAGTACCCTCAGGCAGGGAAGAGAGCTGTCGGTTTATCTGTGCATGGGCTAGTGCCAGCCATCACGGAACAAGAGACGAAGGAGAAAAAAAAATCTCTTGAATGCACCAAGAATATTTTGGTCAAATGTAATTCCAGAAACAGTTTAGCAACTTCTTTGACAGTGCAGTTGTCAAAACAATCATAACGTAATAGCTGGCAATGGTAGTAGAGATATTGCTGTTGGTCTGTAGCTTTCATTTTCAAAACACTGCTTCTGTATTGCATAAGATGTTTTGTATTGTACGTTGCTGACTTTGAGGTAGTGTGTCATAAGGGTTGGCTCGTGATGTACTGTGAGTATTGTACCTTGGCCTTAGCCTAACATCTAATGTCTGACTCTCTTCAACCCAATAACCATTATTAGATGAAGTGTTCATCACTACCACATCCTTTAGAAAAATTGATAGAATTGATTGGATAATTAAAAGTAGTAGGCTGCTCCAGCTGGAGACAAAATTCAACACATCAAAAATGATCGAGGATTAAAACACAAAGCCCAGGGCCTTATTTCCATTCTGGTATTCAATTTCCATTGTACCCCATTTATCTTGTTCAATGACTAATCAGATGAACGTAATACTCTCAGACCTCAATAACGCATCATGCTCTCAAAACACATATTGCCTGACTCATTTATTGTACAGTGCCTTTGGAAAGTATTCAGACCCCTTGACTTTTTCCATATTTTGTTACGTTACAGCATTATTCTAAAATGGATTAAATACAACATTTTCCTCAGCAATCTACACACAATACCCCATAATGACAAAGTGAAAACAGGTTTTTAGCAATTAAAAAACAAATACCTTATTTACGTAAGTATTCAGACCCTTTACTATGAGACTTTAAATTGAGCGCAGGTGCATCCTGTTTCCATTGATTATACTTGAGATGTTTCTACAACTTTATTGGTGTCCACCTGTGCTAAATTTAATTGATTGGACATGATTTGGAAAGGCACATACCTGTCTATATAAGGTCCCACAGTTGACAGTGCATGTCAGAGCAAAAACCATACCATGAGGTTGAAGGAATTGTCCGTAGAGCTCCGAGACAGGACTGTGTCGAGGCACAGATCTGGGGAAGGGTACCAAAACATTTCTGCAGCATTGAAGATCCCTAAGAACACAGTGGCCTCCATTCTTAAATGGAAGAAGTTTGGAACAACCAACACTCTTTCTAGAGCTGGCCCTCCAGCCAAACTGAGCAATTGGGAGAGAAGGGCCTTGGTCAGGGAGGTGACCAAGAACCCAATGGTCACTTTGACAGAGCTCTAGAGTTCCTCTGTTGAGATGGGAGAACCTTCCAGAAGGACAACCATCTCTGCAGCACTCCACCAATCAGGCATTTATGGTAGAGTGGCCAGACGGAAGCCACTCCTCAGTAAAAGGCACATGACAGCCTGCTTGGAGTTTGCCAAAAGGCACCTAAAGACTCTCAGACCATGAGAAACAAGATTCTCTGGTCTGATGAAACCAAGATTGAACACCCTGGCCAGAATGCCAAGCGTCACATCTGGAGTAAACCTGGCACCATCCCTACGGTGAAGCATGGTGGTGGCAGCATCATGCTGTGGGGATGTTTTTCAGTGGCAGGAACTAGTAGAATAGTCAGGTTCAAGGGAAAATTGAATGGAGCAAAGTACAGAGAGATCCTTGATGAAAACCTGCACCAGAGCGCTCAGGACCTCAGACTGGGGCGAAGGTTTACCTTCCAACAGGACAACGAAGCACACAGCCAAAACAACACAGGAGTGGCTTCGGGACAAGTCTCTGAATGTCCTTGAGTGGCCCAGCCAGAGCCAGGACTTGAACCCGATCGAACATCTCTGGAGAGACATACATTTCTGTGCAGCAACACTCCCCATTCAACCTGACAGAGCTTGAGAGGATCTGCAGAGAAGAATGGGAGAAACTCCCCAAATACAGGTGTGCCAAGCTTGTAGCGTCATACCCAAAAAGACTCAATGCTGTAATCACTGCCAAAGGTGCTTCAACAAAGTACTGAGTAAAGGCTCTGAATACTTATGTAAATGTAATATGTTTTTTTATATATATATATAAATTAGCAAACATTTCTAAACTGTTTTTGCTTTGTCATTATGGGTATTGTGTGAAAGCTTGATGAGGGGGGGGGGGGGAAACAATTTAATACATTTTAGAATAAGACTGTAATGTAACAAAATGTGGAAAAGGTAAAGGGGTCTGAATACTTTCTGAAGGCACTGTAGACCCACAACTGCGTATGAATGAAAATCTTACTCTGTGGCGCCCGTGTGGCCTAGTGGTAACACTTCCAGCAGTATTCAAACAGTACATGTTACAACTGCAATCTTCTGCACTGTCTATACTATAAATAGAGCTTGAGAAAATAAGTATCGTAAGGATGGTGGAATTCCATTCTTCTTTAAAAGAGAAAACAAATTAAATAATATTGTTCAGTCAACACCACATCGGGAATTAATTTGTTCTGTCAATCAATCCCGAATTGAGTCAATTGTCACCCAATGCACATCTGCTCCACCACCACAATCTGCCAACCCCCCTGTATTGGATAACGTTCCCCCTGATCATTGTTTCCACAGCACCCTGGCCTTCCCTTGCAGACTCCATGCAAAGCATGCAATCAGGAGCCATCTCTCTCCTTTTCCACATGGTCTTCCACTCCCTCCCTCCCTCTCCTTCCCTCCTACCCTCCTCCCTCAGGCTCTCGCCATATGTCAAACATCCCTCAAAATATGACAGCAAAAGTACATGTCACACAACCAAATTGCATGTGGAAAGGGAATGCAACATGCTACAGGTGATAAGTGAACTGTTGTCTGCCCATTGACCTGCAGGCTGGAGGGTTGGTGAGTTGTGGTGGGGTGGAGTGAACATAGATTCCTATGATAATAGGAATCTCAAACCCTCTGAAGGAGTTGTGTAACATTGTAGCAGCAAGGGGCAGGACTTCCAGTGTGACATTATGGGAAAAGAGGACTATAAATTGAGGGCCAACTCTCAGGCACCTGCAAAGAAACAAGCAAGCAGCAGCTGGGATAATTTGCCAAAGTGCATTTAAGGATATTCTACTTCACCGTGAGCTCTACAAACAGACCAACAGCAACCATGACAGCACACACCAGCCTGCTCCTTCTCATCACTGTGTGTGTGTCCATGCAGGAAGGTGAGTACTACAATGCTATTACTATAATAAATTATCTTAGGAATTGTTATGTCTTCCACAAGCAAAAATAGACTTAATCATGTCATTGAAGTATTGAAAAATAATGGTCAAAAATAACTGTTCATTTTCTGAATGCATAACTAAATACAAAATAACATAAAAATATTACTTTGGAATGACGCACTATATAAAAAATTATGTAATTCTATTGAGGTTCTGCATCAACAAAACACTGGCTGACTTTCCATTTAAACAAATTAATATCCCTGTACAATGATGACATGGTGCAGCATTGAAAACAGCATTGTCCAGAGCAATGTAAAGACTTACTCATAAGCACACTCATTATATTCAGTGACAAGATATTTAAAGCAACAAAGAGACACGTTTCACCAAGCCCCGTTCCAACTGTCACATCATCAATGAAGGTCTATCGTTAACACATTAGGACCAGTGTTACATCTCACTTCAACCTTGCTGACTAGCTCAGGGGTACACATTCTCAAATGTTGATTCCCTGGAGAACCTTCATCTCACACAGCAAATGGATTATATAGTATTTGAGTGATCTTGGTTGTCAAAAGCACTTTAAAACTTCTTATGGCTGAAATCCCGTTAACGGGATCGATTTGACAACATCCAGTGAAAGTGCAGGGCGCCAAATTCAAACAGAAATCTCATAATTAAAATTCCTCAAACATAGAAGTATTATACACCATTTTAAAGATAAACTTGTTGTTAATCCCACCACAGTGTCCGATTTCAAAAAGGCTTTACGACGAAAGCATACCATGCAATTATGTTAGGTCAGCACCTAGTCACAAAAACACAGCCATTTTTCCAGCCAAAGAGAGGAGTCACAAAAAGCAGAAATGGAGATAAAATTAATCACTAACCTTTGATGATCTTCATCAGATGACACTCAGGACTTCATGTTACACAATACATGTATGTTTTGTTCGATAAAGTTCATATTTATATCCAAAAATCTCAGTTTACATTGGCGCGTTATGTTCAGTAATGTTTTGCTTCCAAAACATCCGGTGATTTTGCAGAGAGCCACATCAATTTACAGAAATACTTATCATAAATGTTGATGAAAATACAAGTGTTTTACATGGAATTAAAGATATACTTCTCCTTAATGCAACCGCTGTGTCAGATTTCAAAAAAGCTTTACGGAAAAAGCACACCATGCAATAATCTGAGTACAGCGCTCAGAGACCAAAACAAGCCATACAGATACCCGCCATGTTGTGGAGTAAGTCAGAAATAGCATTATAAATATTCACTTACCTTTGATGATCTTCGTCGGAATGCACTCCCAGGAATCCCAGTTCCACAATAAATGTTTGTTTTGTTCGATAAAGTTCATAATTTATGTCCAAATACCTCCTTTTTGTTTGCGCGTTTAGTTCACAAAAACAAATTCACAAGGCGCAGGCACTTAGTTCAGACGACAGTTCCATTACAGTAGAATCAATCTTTTGGATGTTTTTATCATAAATCTTCAATAATATTCCAACTGGACAAATCCTTTGTCTTTAGAAAGGAAAAGGAACAGAGCTCGTGCTCACGGCCGCGCGCGAGACTTAGCTCATGGCATTCTGCCAGACACCTGACTCAATCAGCTCTTATTCGCTCCCCCTTCACAGTAGAAGCCTGAAACAAGGTTCTAAAGACTGGTGACATCTAGTGGAAGCCTTAGGATGTGCAATTGAACCAAATTTTACACTGTATATTGGATAGGCAAAGACTTGAAAACCTACAAACCTCAGATTTCCCACTTCCTGGTTGGATTTTTTCTCAGGTTTTTGCCTGCCATATGAGTTCTGTTATACTCACAGACATCATTAAAACAGTTTTAGAAACTTCAGAGTGTTTTCTATCCAAATATACTAATAATATGCATATCTTAGCTTCTGGGCCTGAGTATCAGGCAGTTTACTCTGGGCACCTTATTCATCCAAGCTACTCAATACTGCCCCCCAGCCATAAAAAGTTAAACTTGAACTTGTGAGATCATGACAATGTTAGTTTGCTGGTTGTAGACTTATCATTATACAGTCAGAAAATAACAGAGGCTGTGTTTCTCACTACTCTGGTCATCTCTGTATCGGGACAAATGAGATGTACTGACTCCACTGAAACACTAGTACATATTCCCTTCCTATCGAGGGACCCACTAACTTACTTAACACAGTCAATTAAAGAGGTGAAGTCTCCCCAAAATGTCTGTTTGCCTTTCACTATTGGCATTGGCACTCCCTTCAGAATGTTTGAACAGACAGATAACAGAGATTACAGATGATTACTAGCTTTCCACGGAAAGGATTGATTAGACTGGTGTGATAGATCAAGGCAAATAGCGGAGTACCGGTAATAATACATTTGTCTAGTGTCCCTTTATGCTGGTGACAGGGTTGGGGAGTAAGGGATTACAAAAAAACTGTAATCCGTTACATTACCAGCAAAAATATTGTAATCAGATTACAGATACTTTGAAAAACTAGATGATTACTTTGAGGATTACTTTTAAAATCAAAAAGGATGTTTGCGAAAAAAATCTTTGACACTTCTCTGTTTTCTCAATGACATTCAAATCAGCATTGAAAAAAGGCACGAGTTTAAGTTTGTTCCATCTGAGCAAGTCTGACCACAAGTCAGAGACCACTATGATGACACACCAAATGTGTTTGATGGATCGCGGGAAAAGAGCAGGAACAGGCTTTTGTAGGTTACAATCTAAGCTATGCTTTCCAATGGTGTGACTGCTGTCGGCATCCAAAGATTATCCAACTTGAATAAACGCTTGGAGGTAAGAATGACAGCAGTGGGTTAGTCTACAGTGATACAGATATCACTTATTATTTATATCTGCATTGATGTAATTGTGAATCACACTTCTGCTCTCTCATTTAGCTTTTTGCGTGTTATGGATTGTGGTTGTTGTGGATGGCTGTTCACAAATCTAAATGTGTATTTGAACCCAATAATTGTTGAATTCAAAAAGTTTAAGCTGCCTATCAATCCTTGCTTTTGGAACCAGTGGACAGCCAGTGAAAAATGCGCTCTTGCAACAGCTGCATAGTGCGGATCCCAGCCTATGGAATAAAAGTGGGGCTTTTATTGCTCAATCTAATTCAGGCTGATTTAAAAAAAAAAATTAAAGAAATGGACACATGCTCAAACTCGCACACTTTTGATAGATTTAAAGGGGCAATCTGTAGTTGCTACATCCATTTTTGGATTTATAAATTATATATACAGTATCTATCCATTTATTATTGAGAAATATAACTTATAAATGCCTCATGAGCTTAGTTCAAATGTCACACTCCATGAGAAACCAAAATTTAAGCTTGTTTTTCTCCAATGTTTGTAAAAATTCTAAATGTAATTAAACACTGTATAGCCTCATAACATGGTTAAAACAATACTTTTAATATCATGGATGGTCAGTCCTTGCATCCATAGCTCTGTCTATTAATCTGAGAGTGATTACATTTCTCCAGGCCCATCCCTCAGCTTTTTACCAAAACAGTGGTGGGGCGTCCGTTTTGTTATTGTTTCATCTGTGGATTTGCCCTTTAAACAGCTACATATTATCAAGATATCGAAGTGTCACAAACAAAAAGGTAAACAATAGGCCTATAGAAAATGCAGCATATTGCATTGATTTTTCACATGTAAATACCACTTTTCAGTAGTGCTCAAAACATGCCATTTAATGAGCGCAGCATTTATTTTTCAACTCGAATCAATGAGCACAATCAATACAAAATCATAAACAACAGAGTAGGGCTGGCTAATACGTCCTTAGTTTTGGGGTTATGCTCAGGTAAAACAATTTGGCTAATCAATAATAACCATGTTTCCAAGTCCTATTCTTGAAGATCAAGGGGTATAACATTTATTGGAATAACTGGAAATCTGATAGACTTTGTTTTTTAATGTAAATTTAATCGTATTATTATTTGTAGCTTAAAGCAGAAGCCTACATAACGAACCCATAAAGTAAAATGTAACATCCATATATGGCCAGCTATGTAAACTTTAACATTGATTTATCCTCCAATAGATGTCGTTCAATTGGTAACATACATTTTTGTATTCTTCTAATGCCTCTTAGATTACGTTACTGAGATAGGGTAATCCAAAAGTTATGTTACTGTTAACAATTTTGGACAGGTAACTAGTAACTGTAAAGGATTACGTTTAGAAAGTAACCTACCCAACCCTGGCTGGTGGATTGTACGGTCTTGATGCACCAGGATTGGTTTCTTAGCTATATCCTTCTGTCTGTCATGTAGGATTTGGACTTCCACTGTCAGAGAGGCCTAAATCCAGTGATCTGGCTCCACCTCACAGAGTGAGGACCAAACGCTGTGCCTGCAACAATCAGCTGGACTCTGAATGCCACTACTTTTGCCATCTCGACATCATTTGGGTCAACACACCAAGGTGGGCAAACACACCTCACAGAAATATATGCATTCACAGAGAGAAACACATGCTCATACACTTACTTACACTACACACCATCAAAGACGTCAAACAAATACCTACTCAGCTTTGCAGACATATACTTGAGCAATTCACTTATGTGGGTCAATTACGTCACAGTGTGATGATATCAACATTAATATTTGCACCGTTTTTTTATTTTAGCTGTGTATCATTGGCATCAATATGACATTATTCTGGCAATCATCCCTGTCTTGCAACACTGCATTTTATTAATGCCAAGGGACAAAGTCTATAAACATTGTGGTTATATCTTGAGGGTGACTGATAAAACTGATATTCCCTTTCTCTCTTTCCCTTTCTGTAGTAAGACCACTGTTTACGGCTTGGGCAGCCCCCTGTCACGTCGCCGTAGGTCTGCCAGTCGCTGTGTGTGTGCCGACTCTGACGACCACACCTGCACCAGCTTCTGTCAGGACAGGTGAGTTGGGGTCAAAACAATGGCCAAGACACCATCACACACACACCACCACCACCGCAGACAGACAGATACTCAGAGACTGTGGAATGTTCTCGTTTTATTAGTTAGCCATTTGAGTACACAGAACAAGGACTCTCTGTTGAAGCTCTTCAAGGTGTGGTCTGAGAGCATAGCTCACCTCTCTGGGATGCTATTATTATCTTGAGGGAGTGTTGTTGTGTGTCTCACACAGGCGTTCCCTCTTGTGGTGGAATGAATCTGCACCACAATGTTACGGAGTGCCCAAAGGGGCAGTGTCATCCCAGGCTGTGTAATCCCCACTGCATGTTTTGATTGGCTGAAGGGACAGGGGAGTGAAGTGTCTAGGAGTCTCAAGAATTGAAAGGCTGAGTTTGGGATTAATGGTTCCTAAGGATGATAGAGAAACAAATACAGGCACCTGGAGACACCTAGAGACTCATTGCACTCATTGTTCCTCATTGGGAGACAAACAGGGGTCATTTTTCACTTAGGGAGACATAGGGCTCTATTCAATCTGTATCGTTACAGCGGGATTGAAATTGAAAGGCAATGTTCCTGCATTAACGGAGACTGCATTCACAGTAAACGCTGCATACAGAATATCGGCTCAATCACAAATTACCTTTACATTTCTAGCGTGCAATCTGTAACGCCACACACTTGGATAGAGCCGTTAGACATTATATTGTAAAGACATTATTGTTTGGTCTATGACCTTGCAATGATGTCAGTAAAACTTTTAGTGTACAATAAAGTTGTCTTTAGGTTGCCAAATTGGCCCCAAAAAAAGAGGCAACAGATCTTTACACACCTGATTCTTTGATCAAAGGTATTGTGACAATTCACTGATCTTAGTTTGTTTGAAGGGTATCTACAGTGCCTTCAGAAAGTATTCATACCCCTTGACTTTTTCTACTTTTTGTTGTGTTACTGCCTGAATTCAAAATGGATTAACCTTTTGTCAATAGGGGGTGCTGTTAGCACTTTATTTTTTTTGACATAGCCAAATTAAACTGCCTAGTAGTCAATTATTGCTCGTACAATATGCATATTATTGTTATTATTGGATAGAAAACACTCTCTAGTTTCTATAACCGTTGGAATTATGTCTCTGAGTGGAACAGAACTCTATCTACAGCACTTTTCCTGACAGGGAGTGAGATTTCAGAAATCTTGGCCTCTGGTCCCAGGTCAGTTTTAATGTCCCTGTGAATGCTATGAGGATACAAACACTGCCTACACCTTCCTCTAGATGTCAGTAAGTGGTGACAATTTGAATGGAGTCGATTGCGCAATCAGGGCCTGTATAAAACAGAAAAGACCGGAAGTAGCTTTCTTTTGGATCCTGCGCTGGACGCATGAAGGGCGTCGGACCGACCCCTTTCCAAGCCTTGGTTTAGCCAGTAATATATCGCCGGTCATGTTTTTACTTGTTATAGGTGTTAAAAACATCATAAGGTAGTTAATTTAAACCGTTTTATAGCAATTTATATCCGTTTAGTGCGATTTTGAGGCATTTATTTGTGACGCTCTTCCATGAGCTGGGCACGTTTCCTGTACATACCGAACGTTATTGGCCATTTCGACGGGACAAGAGGACATCTTTCGACCAAAAGACGATTAGACCGGAGAAAGGATACTTTGCCCAAGATTCTGATGGAAGAACAGCTCACAGTAAGAACTATTTATGATGATAAATCGCTGTTCTGTTGAAAATTTTTAAACGCATATATCGCCATTTTGTTATGTGTAGCTTCGCTTGGCGGACCCGGTATTGCACAGTAAGGATAATTTTAGAAATGTAAGTCAGTGATTGCATTAAGAACTAATTTGTCTTTCGATTCCTGTCAACCCTGTATTTTTTAGTCAAGTTTATGATTAGCTATCGATTAGACTAGATCACTCTCAAAGATAGCGCACGACATTTTCAGGCCAGTTTTGCTACTATTCTCATTGTATAACCACAGTTTTTTTGTGGCTAAATATGCACATTTTCGAACAAACTCTATATGTATGTTGTAATATGATGTTACAGGAGTGTCATCGGAAGAATTCTGAGAAGGTTAGTGAAAAAATTTATATATTTTGGTGATCATAACGTTATCGCTCCCGTTGCCTTGGATTCATGCTGGGGTAACGTTTGCACATGTGGTATGCTAATATAACGATTTATTGTGTTTTCGCTGTAAAACGCTTAGAAAATCTGAAATATTGTCTGAATTCACAAGATCTGTGTCTTTCCATTGCTATGCTTTGTCTATTTTTATGAAATGTTTTATGATGAGTAAATTGGTAATACACGTTGCTCTCTGTATTTATTCTAGTCGAGTTGTGATGGTGGGTGCAATTGTAAACTATGATTTCTACCTGAAATATGCACATTTTTCTAACAAAAACTATCCTATACAATAAATATGTTATCAGACTGTCATCTGATGAGGTTTTTTCTTGGTTAGTGGCTATCAATATCTTTATTTGGCCGAATTGGTGATAGCTACTGGTGGAGAGAAAAAATGGTGGACAAAGAAAAATGGTGTCTTTTGCTAACGTGGTTAGCTAATAGATTTACATATTGTGTCTTCCCTGTAAAACATTTTAAAAATCAGAAATGATTGCTGGATTCACAAGAAGTGGATCTTTCATCTGGTATCTTGGACTTGTGATTGAATGATATTTAGATGCTACTATTTACTTGTGACGCTATGCTAGCTATGCTATTCAGCTTTTTTACTGGTGGGGGGTGGGGGGTGCTCCCGGATCCGGGTTTCTGACTCGGTAGAAGTTAAATATTATTATTTTTCACACATCTACACACATTACCCCATAATGACAAAGGAAAAACATGTTTTTAGAGAATTGTGCAAATTTATTGAAAATGTAATACAGAAATATATAATTTACGTAAGTATTCACACCCCTGAGTCAATACTTTGTAGAAGCACCTTTGGCAGTGATTACACCTCTGAGTAAGTCTCTAAGAGCTTTCCACACCTGGATTGTGCAACATTTGGCCAGTATTCTTGTCAAAATTCTTCAAACTCTGTCAAATTGGTTATTGATCATTGCTAGACAACCATTTTCAGGTCTTGCCATAGACTTTCAAGTAGATTTAAGTCTAAACTGTAACTTGGCCACATTCCCTGTCTTCTTAGTAACCAACTCCAGTGTAGAAATGGCCTTGTGTTTTCGGTTATTGTCCTGAAGAAAGGTGAATTAATCTCCCAGTGTCTGGTGGAGGGCAGACTGAACTAAGATTTCCTCTAATATTTTGCCTGCGCTTAGCTCCGTTACGTTATTTTTTTTATCCTGAAAAAGTCCCCAGTCCTTTAACGATAACAAGCATACCTATAACATGATACAACCACCAGTATGCTTAAAAATATGGAGAGTGGTACTCATGAATGTGTTGTATGTTTGGAGCAAATCCAATAACACTTTGTATTCAGGCCAATAAGTTAATTGCTTTGCCAATTTTCTTTGCAGTATTACTTTAGTGCCTTGTTGCAAACAGGATGCATGTTCTGGGAATATTTTTTATTCTGTACCGACTTCATTCTTTTCCCTCTGTCAATTAGGTTAGTATTGTGGAGTAACTACAATGGTGTACATTGTGGTGTACACACTCTTCATCCGAAGAGGAGGAGCAAGGATTCGACCAAAATGCAGCGAGGTGTGATGACATATTGACATTTATTTAAAGACGAAGACGAACACGAAAAACACTCGGAAAATTACAAAATAACAAAACGACGTAGACAGACCTGAACATGGAACTTACATAACTACACGAAGAACTCACGAACAGGAACAGACTACATCAAACGAATGAACAACCGAAACAGTCCCGTGTGGTGCGCAGACACAGACACGGAAGACAATCACCCACAAACAAACAGTGTGAACAGCCAACCTATATATGGTTCTCAATCAGAGGAAAACGTCAAACACCTGTCTCTGATTGAGAACCATATAAGGCTAATTACAAGTGACCTAAACATAGAAACACAAAACATAGAATGCCCACCCCAACTCACGCCCTGACCAACTAAACACATACAAAAATAACATAAAACAGGTCAGGAACGTGACATACAGTGGGGAGAACAAGTATTTGATACACTGCCGATTTTGCCGATTTTCCTACTTACAAAGCATGTAGAGGTCTGTAATTTTTATCATAGGTACACTTCAACTGTGAGAGACGGAATCTAAAACAAAAATCCCGAAAATCACATTGTATGATTTTTAAGTAATTAATTTGCATTTTATTGCATGACATAAGTATTTGATACATCAGAAAAGCAGAACTTAATATTTGGTACAGAATCCTTTGTTTGCAATTACAGAGATCATACGTTTCCTGTAGTTCTTGACCAGGTTTGCACACACTGCAGCAGGGATTTTGGCCCACTCCTCCATACAGACCTTCTCCAGATCCTTCAGCTTTCGGGGCTGTCGCTGGGCAATACGGACTTTCAGCTCCCTCCAAAGATTTTCTATTGGGTTCAGGTCTGGAGACTGGCTAGGCCACTCCAGGACCTTGAGATACTTCTTACGGAGCCACTCCTTAGTTGCCCTGGCTGTGTGTTTCGGGTCGTTGTCATGCTGGAAGACCCAGCCACGACCCATCATCAATGCTCTTACTGAGGGAAGGAGGTTGTTGGCTAAGATCTCGCAATACATGGCCCCATCCATCCTCCCCTCAATACGGTGCAGTCGTCCTGTCCCCTTTGCAGAAAAGCATCCCCAAAGAATGATGTTTCCACCTCCATGCTTCACGGTTGGGATGGTGTTCTTGGGGTTGTACTCATCCTTCTTCTTCCTCCAAACACGGCGAGTGGAGTTTAGACCAAAAAGCTATATTTTTGAATCATCAGACCACATGACCTTCTCCCATTCCTCCTCTGGATCATCCAGATGGTCATTGGCAAACTTCAGACGGGCCTGGACATGCGCCTGCTTGAGCAGGGGGACCTTGTGTGCGCTGCAGGATTTTAATCCATGACGGCGTAGTGTGTTACTAATGGTTTTCTTTGAGACTGTGGTCCCAGCTCTCTTCAGGTCATTGACCAGGTCCTGCCGTGTAGTTCTGGGCTGATCCCTCACCTTCCTCATGATCATTGATGCCCCACGAGGTGAGATCTTGCATGGAGCCCCAGACCGAGGGTGATTGACCATCATCTTGAACTTCTTCTATTTTCTTCTATTTTCTAATAATTGTGCCAACAGTTGTTGCCTTCTCACCAAGCTGCTTGCCTATTGTCCTGTAGCCCATCCCAGCCTTGTGCAGGTCTACAATTTTATCCCTGATGTCCTTACACAGCTCTCTGGTCTTGGCCATTGTGGAGAGGTTGGAGTCTGTTTGATTGAGTGTGTGGACAGGTGTCTTTTATACAGGTAACGAGTTCAAACAGGTGCAGTTAATACAGGTAATGAGTGGAGAACAGGAGGGCTTCTTAAAGAAAAACTAACAGGTCTGTGAGAGCCGGAATTCTTACTGGTTGGTAGGTGATCAAATACTTATGTCATGCAATAAAATGCAAATTAATTACTTAAAAATCATACAATGTGATTTTCTGGATTTTTGTTTTAGATTCCGTCTCTCACAGTTGAAGTGTACCTATGATAAAAATTACAGACCTCTACATGCTTTGTAAGTAGGAAAACCTGCAAAATCGGCAGTGTATCAAATACTTGTTCTCCCCACTGTACATCCATCATCAGTTTTCTCCTACCACAGCCATTAAACTCTGTACCTGTTTTAAAGTCACCATTGGCCTCATGGTGAAATCCCTCCCTCTCCAGCAACTGAAATAGGAAAGACGCCTGTATCTTTGTAGTGACTGGGTGTGTTGATACACCATCCAAAGTGTAATTAATAACTTCACCATGCTCAAAGGGATATTCAATGTCTGCTTTTAATTTTAATTTTACCCATCTACCAAAAGGTGCCCTTCTTTGCGAGGCATTGGAAATCCTCCCTGGTCTTTGTGGTTGAGTCTGTGTTTGAAATTCACTGCTCGACTGAGGGACCTTACAATTATCTGTATGTGTTTGGTACAGAGATGAGGTAGTCATTTCTAAAATCATGTTAAACACTATTATTGCACACAGTGAGTCCATGCAACTTATTGTGACTTGTTAAGCACTCTTTTATTATTCGTGAACTTATTTAGGCTTGCCATAACAAAGGGGTTAAATACTTATTGACTCAAAACATTTCATTTTTTCATGTTTTATTCATTTGTAAAAATCTTCACTTCAACGTTATTGTGTGTAGGCCAGTCTGCCCCCATCTATCTCTCTTCTTGTGTGCAGCTCAGATAACTCTTCACCCCAGAGCTCAATTAAGAGCTCCCCAACCTTTTGACTTTCCTTAGGTGAGCTTGGAACAGCTGTTTGCTATTCTGGTTATCAAATGAAGCATAGGCTGTACACAGAATTATTTCATATTGTACCACAAGATGACCTTTGTTATTATGTTGCTGACCAATGTCTCTTTCCTCCAAAGATCTATGGTCAGAGCCTCTGAGAGAGCCAGGGGATGGGCCTTTCCACCCAGGAAGGAAGCAGCCAGGGCCCCTGGGCTTAATGAGCGCTAAACGACATTGTGTGGCAGACGGAGTGAGGAGTGAAGAGCGAGTATCAGAACAAATGACACTCTAACATGGAGAGGAGCAGAACAAAGGGCTGCTGATAGAAAGATGTGTCACATGCAGGAAGGCCGCAGACCGGTGGGACTGCCTGTCTGTTTGTCGGTTTGCACCCATAAAGAGAGGTTGGAAAACAAAATGTGACAGAGGCCTGAAGACAGACGCTAGATCCAAACCTTGAGGGATGGACCAGGCATGATGCATACAGGCTATTTGTGCAGCAAAATGTTTATGTTAGGGGCAGGAGGGACAAGGATGGTCCACGCTACTGGCAGACTCTGGCCAGGTAGCCGTAGAGGAGAGAACAGTTGATGTGTTTATGCTGGTTGTCTGTGTTCAAAACAGTGGCAGACCATTGCTGTCATGATGGAAAGAATGTAACAGGGAGAATATGACTGATACGATCATCAAAATGATGTATGAGATAACCACTGTGTTTTTCTCATTATTTTGCCAAACATATTTAATCTCTCCTTTATTTGATTTGTATAATAACAACATATTATGATTGCTATACAGGTTATTCATCAAGGGAAATGACTGAGGTCATTTAAAGGTGCAATGTTTAGGATTATACACTGAGTGTACAAAACATTAAGAATACCTTCCTAATATTGAGTTGTAAAGTTGACTGGATGTCCTTTGGGTGGTGGACCATTCTTGATACACACGGGAAACTGTTGAGTGTGAAAATCCCAGCAGCGTTACAGTTCTTGACACAAACCGGTGAGCCTGGCACCTACTACCATACCCCGTTCAAAGGCACTTCAATCTTTTGTCTTGCCCATGTACCCTCTGATTGGCACACATACACAATCCATGTCTCAAATGTGTCAAGGCTTAAAAATCCTTCTTTAACCTGTCTCCTCCCCTTCATCTACACTGATTGAAGTGAATTTCACAAGTGACATCAATAAGGGATCATAGCTTTCACCTGGATTCACCTGGTCAGTTTATGCAATGGAAAGAGCAGATGTCCTTAATGTTTTGTACACTCAGTGTAGATGTGTGTATGGTTGGGTGGGTCAGGTGGGTGGGAGTAAAACATACATAACATTGAAACATACGGTATATTGTTGTATTCAATTCTTGACATTTTGATTTTGACCACTTCTGTATTGAGTGACTGTGTGAAGCAGTGTGTAATAATAAACAAATTAATAGTTGAATTATACAAAATACTTGCCTGACTCCTTATTTTACTGCTTTGACTAGATGATGAACTCAACGTTTACCTACAACACAGTGTAATAGTTCCATTACAAATATTCTGATGGGTCAAGGAGTGCAGGCAGAATGGAGTTGTCAGTCTTCTTTGGTTAATAACCCTGCAACAGAACATATTATAAAGGAAATGTGAAGGGACGAGGAATTGCACCCAAGTCATGTGGTCAATTCTCCCGTGTTATTGTTTTATGGTGTGATACAGAACACGTCTAGCCCATGGGATAAGAGACAGGAAGCATATTCAGTCAAACAAGTTGCCTGGATTTAAAAAAAATCCTGGTGTATACTTAGATCAATAACTGGGACAGAAAGGGAAACACCTAATAAGCAATGACTGAGCACTTTGAATTTACTGAATCATATAAATCATTATCACTCCACATCATACTGTATGTATTGTTAATTGATGAGGTATGTGTGGAAAAGCAAAAGGTAACTTTAGAGTTGTGTGAAGAGTGGACTTTATTATGAGAACTCCCTGCACTGCATGCAGGAATAGGTGAGATTGAATAGGCCTTTTCTAAACTATGAATGTACAGTATATGACTGTTAATTTGGCAGTGGTGTAGAACAACATTTTGAACTGTGTCCTGAGACACCAAGCCACTGAATCTCACCAGAAGGTGAAACATTGAAAGGATACTATTGAAATTAGCTTATGATGTAATATAGTGAGGAAGAAAATGCTGTAATATTGAATTGTTACGTAAATATGGTACATTTTAGCTCTCCAACAGACCTATACATTAGGATTCTCCATTCACTTTACTAGGAAACAAACTAATAACAATAACTGTTTTGAAAAATACTCTCACATGCTGATGTATGCCACATGGAGCAAATAATCGAGAAATATGATTTTTCTGTTTGTGTATAGTAGTTTCACCTTCTCCCAGTCTCTTAGGCCAATGCAAACACTGCTCTTAGTTCAAACAGAGGCCCAAGGTAGATAAATGGCAGAGGAAATCAAAAGCTCAAATTAATAAAAAAATAGATTTTCCCTTCAAAAGCAGGCCAGTTTCTGTTGTCATAAGGATCTCTTGGCACATTTCCTATGACCAAATGTGTCATTGCGGTAGTGTCCTGCACCACCCATTCTTAGTTACCATGACCCCTCGCTGACCTCTTGGACATAGGCCTATTGCTGAAACGATGAGTAACACTGGGAATCGTCTCACTGGGGTTTTTAATGAGATGACTTTCAAATAATCGATCTCCCCTTTGGCAGTGTGATGCAATCAGCCCCATTCCTGTCATACTTGTTGTCATACATCTAATGCAGAGTACCCCTGCGGCCAGGCTCTCCAGACAGGCCCCAACATAGTCATCCTTCAATCAAGAGCAGGGCCGGGTGCCATTTCCTCATGTCACCACAACGACAATAGATCAGAGGCCAACAAGATCACACCATGTCCCATAATGTACTCTTATACTGTACATTAGGCAGATAATTGTTGATCCACCTACAGTTCTGCAACTGAAATCTATACTCTGCCAAAACCCTGCTCCATTTAAAGTAACCTGCTATGCTCAAACCTGTTCTACTGCAACAAGGGTCACAAAACTCAGATAATTCTAATTCCTGTCATTCTGAAAGTGACGCAGGAAGTGTTTAAAATGTACCCTGGATATTTGATTCCCAGTGTTACTCATCGGCTAGGTAAACCTTTCGGTTTGCTATGTGATGGTGTTGGGTTCTGAGAATATGAAATATACTTATTCATGTCACTGAGGGAGAGAGGGTAATGTATAACGTTTACATTCTGTCCGGATATGTTATTGTTATACATCAGCGATCCGATGGGAGGAGAAAAGACATAGTCTGGTACGAGTCAACATGACAGCCATGAGTTGGGGAGGAGTGAGCACTTTGGGGCAGAGGTCAGGTCGGATGAAGTGAGGAAGAACAGATATCACTTAGGTTCTGTCTAGCAACAGAGATGCATTGGCTGTTCAGATGTGTAGGAGACTCAGCATAGGAGAAAGAGTTAAATATCAGTGCTTGTGTGAATATGTATTTTGTCCTATGCAGCTGTATCGATCCAATTGGTGAATAAACTTGGTTTGTGCTTTGTTAAGCGTCCGTGAGTTTTAATAGGTTAATTTAAAACCTAACAATGGTCATATTGGTTCTACACAGAAAAACAGGATGCTTTCTCCAATTCCTTTTCATCCAAAGTAGAAATTACAGGAAGTAGCAGGCGAGTTGTTGGTCAATGAGAGGAAGTGATATGAAGTAGCGGAGGGTTGATAATGAGGTGAGTAATGTTTTCTCCCCGTTTGGCTGTTGCCAAGGTGCATCTTTGTCATACCCCAATACGATCTGTAAGCAAAAGTACCCAACAATATTTATATGAAAACAGCATGCCACTCACTGGGTATATGTTAACCCACTTCTACATTCTATTCATTAGTAACAATGAACAGCTATACTGTGACCTTGTGAAGTGATTTCCTATGAGAACCTGCATTACCCCAGAATGAGATTCTGAAAGAAATTGTGGCATGAAGGTTCATCATGGAAAAATTATGAATGTTTCATGACTGCAATGATGAGATAGAAAACAGTGACAAACTATTGGTAATCATTTTAGATCCTCCAATATAATCTGGTTTCAAAGCTTGGATAAGGGAGCCTGCAGTAAAAGAAAATTGTATTTTTTTTGTAACAGCTTACATGCCAGCGTACATACAATATATGGACACACTAGTTTGCCTGACTGTGAGACTAGTATACAATACACTCAGTATAGAGTGTACAGTTGGCTATCCACCTCCTATCCAACCCCAGACAACCTCTGTAACTCTTTGCCTTTTGCGTGGTGGTCTCCAAAACAGGAGGGGCTGTTTCCTCAACAACCCAAACAAACAAACAGTCACTTTTGCCCCCGTTCTACTCCCCCTGATAAATGCCTCGCACTCCTATTGTCCCCGATTTGGCTGCTTTGCAAAGCGACCCCAATAACCCCGTAGAAAATCTTCTGTAGCTGCACAAGTGCACTTGTTGTCCCTGTGACTGTGTCGACGTTGGCTGAATTACAGTAGGTAAGTCATCAGTGCAGAGTATTTAGAAAGGCGGTATCCAGTTGTTTGCTATGTCTTTCAGATGACTGTGTGATCTCGCTCTCTGTAACCAATGTAAGTAAGACCTTTAAGGTACAGGCCGAGAGAAGGCTTATAAAATTACAATAAAAATTCAAAACAGTTTAATTAAGGCCCTTAACCCCCTACTGTATAATTTCAGTGTTTGACCTGATGGGGATTGGATAGGTGTCGCAATATGGTGATGACTCTACCCAGCTGTATAATGGGCTCTTGGACACTTCTGCCATATTACTTACACAAATCTAGAACCTCCAGATATGCAAACACTAACTAGAAACAAATGTCCAATTCCAAACCAACCATGCGCTAAAGTTTGATTTGTAATTGGGCACAAAATATTAATTGCCAGGGAGAAGGGGTTTTAAAGACCAGTAAGGAAATGAACAGTCAATTTCAGTCAATATTTTTTTACTTCCAATAAATATATTTACGATGCAAATGTGAACATTTACAGCCAATTTTTTCAAATATTCACCAGAAAGCAGACTCATTCAACTCAGAAAAAATATACAAATATTTACATGCTTGAAAACGTTACTTACAATAGAAGACCTGTGCTATATACAGTTGAAATCGGAAGTTTACATACACTTAGGTTGGAGCCATTAAAACTCATTTTTCAACCACTCCACAAATTTCTACTTTGTGCATGACACAAGTAATTTTTCCAACAATTGTTTACAGACAGATTATTTAATTTATAATTCCCTGTATCATAATTCCAATGGGTCAGAAGTTTAGTAAGTTGACTGTGCCTCTAAACAGCTTGGGAAATTCCAGAAAATTATGTCATGGCTTTAGAAGCTTCTGATAGGCTAATTGACATAATTGGAGTCAATTGGAGGTGTACCTGTGGATGGATTTCAAGGCCTACCTTCAAACTCAGTGCCTCTTTGCTTGACATCATGGGAAAATCAAAAGAAATCAGCCAAGACCTCAGAAAAAGATTGTAGACCTCCACAAGTCTGGTTCATATTTGGAAGCAATTTCCAAACGCCTGGAGGTACCACGTTCATCTGTACAAACAATAGTACGCAAGTATAAACACCATGGGACCACGCAGCCGTCATACTGCTCAGGAAGGAGACGCGTTCTGTCTCATAGAGATGAATGTACTTTGGTGCGAAAAGTGCAAATCAATCCCAGAACAACAGCAAAGGACCTTGTGAAGATGCTGGAGGAAACAGGTACAAAAGTATCTATAGGCACAGTAAAACGAGTCCTATATCGACATAACCTGAAAGGAAGAAGGAACAAGGAAGAAGCCACTGCTCCAAAACTGCCATAAAAAAGCCAGACTACTGTTTGCAACTGCACATGGGGACAAAGATCGTACTTTTGGGAGAAATGTCCTCTGGTCTGATGAAACAAAAATAGAACTGTTTGGCCATAATGACCATCGTTATGTTTGGAGGAAAAAGGGGGAGGCTTACAAGCCGAAGAACACCATCCCAACCGTGAAGCACGGGGGTGGCAGCATAATTTTGTGGGGGTGCTTTGCTGCAGCAAGGACTGGTGCACTTCAGAAAATAGATGGCATCATGAGGTTGGAAAACTATGTGGATATATTGAAGCAACATCTCAAGACATCAGTCAGGAAGTTAAAGCTTGGTTGCAAATGGGTCTTCCAAATGGACAATGACCCCAAGCATACTTCCAAAGTTGTGGCAAAATGGCTTAAGGACAACAAAGTCAAGGTATTGGAGTGGCCATCACAAAGCCCTGACCTCAATCCTATAGAAAATTTGTGGGCAGAACTGAAAAAGCGTGTGCGAGCAAGGAGGCCTACAACCCTGACTCAGTTACACCAGCTCTGTCAGGAGGAATGGGCCAAAATTCACCCAACTTATTGTGGGAAGCTTGTGGAAAGCCACCCGAAAGATTGACCCAAGTTAAACAATTAAAAGGCAATGCTACCAAATATGAATTGAGTGTATATAAACTTCTGACCCACTGGGAATGTGATGAAAGAAATGAAAGCTGAAATAAATAATTCTCTCTACAATTATTCTTACATTTCACATTCTTAAAATAAAGTGGTGATCCTAACTGACTTAAGACAGGGAAATTATACTCAGATTAAATGTCAGGAATTGTGGAAAAACTGAGTTTAAATGTATTTGGCTAAGGTGTATGTAAACTTCCGACTTCAACTGTACTTGCGAACCAACTTACCAACTTTCACACTGCCAATGTCTGCAAGAAAACACATATTTAAACAAATGAAAAACATTATTATTACAACATGATTAAAGTTATTTACAATAACATGCAAATGACAAGGCATGTAAATGTTGTAAAATACCTATCGCCTTGAGATGGGGAGCCGGCCAAGGAGTGACAACAAGAGTGGGGAAAACAACAGACAAAACAAATTACGGACGACGGACACCATGGACAGACAAATTCACGGACATTGACGACATGAGACAAACAAGACACATGAAAATGCTTGCATCATCTCCTGCACCAGCATAGGCAGTACATTTAAAAATGATTCATATTTAAAATAAATGTCCATCAAATTAGTGTAGGGCTTTATTATGCCTGTATGAGCAGAGAAAAATACTCCTCAGCAGAGCAGGGAGAAAAATACCCCCATGGATTTCTGATGGTATCGTGCCATAGAGGGTTCCTCACCTCTGCAGAGAGTAAAACCGTTTCCAATAGCAAACAATCTGTGCCTCCTTTCTGCTGCTGGACGGCCGGCAACATGTACAGTACCAGTCAAAAGTTTGGACACACCTACTCATTCAAGGGTATTTCTGTATTTTTACTCTTTTCTACATTGTAGAATAATAGTGAAAACATCAAAACTATGAAATAACACATATGGTATCATGTAGTAACCCCAAAAATGTTTTACAAATCAAAATATATTTTAGATTCTTCAGAGTAGCCACCCTTTGCCTTGATGACAGCTTTGCAAACTCTTGACATCCTCTCAACCAGCTTCACCTGGAATGTTTTTTAAGTCTTGAAGGAGTTCCCACATATGCTGAGCACTTGTTGGCTGCTTATCCTTCACTCTGCGGTCCAACTCATCCACAACCATCTCAATTGGGGTGAGGTCGGGTGATTGTGGATGCCAGGTCATCTGATGCAGAACTCCATCACTCTCCTTCTTGGTCAAATAGCCCTTACACAGCCTGGAGGTCATATTGTCCTGTTGAAAAACAAATGATAGTCCCACTAAGCGCAAACCAGATGGGATGGCGTATCGCTGCAGAATGCTGTGGTAGCCATGCTGGTTAAGTGTGCCTTGAATTCTAAATAAATCACAGACAGTGTCACCAGCAAAGCACCCCCACACCAACACACCTCCTCCTACATGCTTCACGGTGGGAACCACACATGTGGAGATTATCTGTTCATCTACTCCGCGTCTCTCAAAGACACAGCAGTTGGAACCAAAAACCTCAAATTTGGACTCATCAGACCAAAGGACAGATTTCCACCGGTCTAATGTCAATTGCTCATGTTTCTTGGCCCAAGCAAGTCTCTTCTTCTTATTGGTGTCCTTTAGTAGTGGTTTCTTTGCAGCAATCCGACTGTGAACGCCTGATTCACGCAGTCTCCTCTGAACAGTTGATGTTGAGAGGTGTCTGTTACTGTCACGTCTGCTCCCGGTCCCCCTCTCTGGCGCTCGAGGTCGCCAGGCTGCTTATCATTACTTACACCTATCACCATCTTTACGCGCATCCGAGCTTCATCGGACTCACCTGGACTCCATCACGTTATTAATTACCTCCCCTATATCTGTCACTTCCTTAGTTTCTTTCCCGAGTCAGCATTAATGTCGTTGTGTCCCTTGTCCAGACGCGGTTCGTGTTTTGTTTCCTGTCTGTTTATTCATTAAATATTCACTCCCTGTACATGCTTCTCATCTCCCAGCGTCTGTCCTTACAGTTACTTGAACTGTGTGAAGCATTTATTTGGGTTGAAAATGAAGTTATCCTCTGCAGCAGAGGTAACTCTGGGTCCTCCTTTCCTGTGGCGGTCCTCATGAGTGCCAGTTTCATCATAGCACTTGACGGTTTTTGCGACTACACTTGAAGTAACTTTCAAAGTTCTTGACATTTTCCGTATTGACTGACCTTCATGTCTTAACCCTTTCACAAGTACCATTCTACAGTGGTCCCTGAACGCAACAATCCGCATTTGAGCTGGCCACACTTTTTTCAGAAACTATTTACACAAACACAGTCCTTACAAAGTTATGTCCAGAATTGAGCAGTTTATTTTTGGATGCAATGTTCAGATATTCACAGAAGTATCTATAGCATAACACAATCATCCAAACTGTAAAAATGTAGGCTACATTTGTCCTAGCGCTAACTGAACACAAGCGATCATATTTGCTAACTCTCGGCTGACATACACTACAATATGAATTAGCTAATAGCAATTACTATATATAATTAATCACATCACTGGTGAGCTCACCATTGATCGAAATAAATGAGTAAAACACTATCTAGAAATCAAAAGTAATCCGACAATGATTAGTTTCAGAGCGCAGCCATGCTTTTCCCACTCAGAAACCAAAGATAATAGAAGACAAGAAGGGTTTGGTCTGTTTATAGTATGCATGTTGAAGGGGTGTGTCGTCTACCATCGTTCACATCCCACCATTCACTTCCTGAAGTTCCCAAAAAATGAGTGAACCCTTACTCACCTCATTTTGTTATAGCATCCTTGGTCTGACAGACGATTACGTGAAACCCAGAATGCATTGTATGTCAACAAACATGGCTCCACACATAGCTGGAATTAGCTTAGCTCATCATAATCAGTATAACCTTCAAAAACGTATTTTAAACACATACTATGTGCCCATTACAATCTATGCAAGAATCGGAATGCATGATTTAATACTGGTAATTGAAAAACGTGAATAAAATAGTAAATATATCAATAATTACCACAACACATTTTCTGATAGTGATTTATTGACACAAATGGCGCGTGCAGGCAGTCAATCACGTAACCTCTCACTCCCACTCTCAGCCATTCAGTGTTGTTGTTTATGTGTGTGGCTAGTGAGCTAAACTGGAGCATTAGCAATGTCTTTCAAAAGAAGTCAACTTCTGGAGATTTAAAAAAAAATCTGACAATGAGTCTGAAAGTCAGGAATCAGATTCTGACAGTGACAGTGAGGAGCTGTCCCCCCAGCCATTGAGAACCCTGAATCTGAGGACCCCTTGTCCACTGACAAAGTCCCAGTTCCCTTTGAAGATGCTGGTGGTGATGGCGGTAGACCGACAGTGGATGAAGTATAGGAGTTCTGTGGTAGCTGGAAGGCTGCCAGCCATTTCACCCCTCCTGGCCCTGCTGTTTGCTTTGATGAGTCCCAGTCTGGAGTGCAACACCCTTGCCATTTCCATCTGAGGCAGAGTGCTTCAAGTTGTTTCTAACAGAGGAGTTGGTGGGAGACATAGCAGAGATCAATGCATTGGAGCTACAGGAATAGAGAGAGCAGCCAGGAGTGGGGGGGACAACCACAATTATAGAAATGTATACCTTCCTGGTGACAGTCCTTCTCATGGGGATAGTAAAAAAGAACTCCCTAAGAGAAAACGGGAGCACAGATCCTATGTTTGCAACTCCCTTCTTTGCGACCCTTTTTTCCAAAAACTGCTTCCTAGTTCTGCTGCAATGACTGCATTTCATTAACAATGCTACTGCCATCCTAAATGACTCGTTATACAAAATAAGAAATGTCAACAGCTGGCAGTGACAAGTGGCATGACAAACGAGACACCCATGTCCTTTCCACTGTCCATACAGCAACCATGTCGGCCACAGGGAAGGTGGACCACCTGACGGGAGAGAGAAAAATCAAACCAGACTGCGTACTTGACTAAAACCTCAAAATGGGGCAGTGGATATGGCGGACATGATAAACAGCTTTGTGGAATGCACTCAGAAAACAACCAAGTGATATGAGAAGATATTTTTCTATTTTTCCATGGTAGCTTCAAAATACAACAAGCCAATACTTCTCTGACGCAATTAGCATTGTTTTACAGAGTTAATAGAAGAATGTAGCTAGCTACATAAGCACGATTGAATATAACACCATAAAGGTTATGAAATGAGTAACGTTAGCTTGCGTGTCCTTGGTTATAAGGAATATACACAAAAATATTATGCTACAGTATAAACGACATAACACGACATGCAGAAACTATTATAACGTAATAAGGCACTTACTTTGATAGAAACGCACACATTTCCGAAGTTACTATTGCTAACGAAAATAACTATGACTGCGATGCAGGCAACAGACGGAAAATGTGAACACGTGTGTGCAGGACGAGAGATGAGCAAATGTCTGCAGACTTGAACTGCACAAACAATTGGGAAGTGTTTGGGGAATTTTGTCCGGGTCAGAAATGTCCAAAAAATGTATTGGTCGGCAAAAGTAAAAATGACTACTTTTATGTGAATGAATGAGGTCAATTCAAACTGTTCTTAGAAAATAAACTTGCTAGAAAATAATTTTAAATTGACAAGTTGAAAACAGCCTATAAATAAAAACAGGCTGAGTGCTTCGGTTTGAGGGTAACGCAGATTAAATGTACTGTTGCGTAACAATCACATTCTGGAATGGAGAGAACGTTCTAACATCACATGCATAAAAAAACTCACGCTGGGGCGACCGTGAGAGATATTTGGAACTCACGCATGAAAGGGTTAAAGTAATGATGGATTATTGTTTCTCTTTGCTTATTTGAGCTGTTCTTGCCATAACTTGGACTTTGTCTTTTACCAAATAGGGCTATCTTCTGTATACCACCCCTACCTTGTCACAACACAACTGATTGGCTCAAATGCATTAAGAAGGTAAGACATTCCACAAATTAACTTTTAACAAGGGACGCCTGTTAATTGAAATGCCTTCCATGTGACTACCTCATGAAGCTGGTTGAGAGAATACCACGTGTGCAAAGCTGTCATCAAGGCAAAGGGTGGATACTTTGAAGAATCTCAAATATAAATAGATTTTGATTTGTTTAAGACTTTTTTTGGTTACTACATTATTACATATGCGTTATTTCATAGTTTTGATGTCTTCACTATTATTCTACAATGTAGAGAATGGTAAAAATAAAGAAAAACCCTGGAATGAGTAGGTGTGTCCAAACTTTTGACTGGTACTGTAAATTACCAACTTTTATTTTATTTATATTTATTTTAGAAAACATATTGAGACCTAGGTCTTTTTTACAAATGTGCCCAGTATATACAATATAAATAAATATACACATTATACCCAAACATATACATATTAAAATACCAAAATACAGTCATGGGAAACACAAATAAAACGTCACAAATCACCCAGAAAAAAAGTTACATTCCTCCACAATCAATATTTAAATTGCCCGAATGGCACCAGAACATCAAGATTAAATGTATTTTGAATTTTGTTCCAGCAATTTGGTGCATTAAAACTAAATGCAGATTTACCTAGCTCGGTGGAGACCCTAGATGGCTAAGTTTTGAAAATTGGTTGTACAATAAATCCTTCCAGTGATATAATAGTAGGTAACTACTTAAAGTTAACCTGAATTGTGATATTCTCTGCCCCCTTAGGAATGGTGCGCCTCTTGTCAAGATCAGTGGTGTCTTCATAGTACTTCGCCTGGTTGGAAAGATAAAATAAAATCTCCTCGAGGGATGTCATTAAAGTGCAAGCTACATACAAACAGAAAGCTACAATAACAGTTAGCTAGCTAGCTAATGTTAGCTAAATAAAACTGTCTGGCTAGCTAGCTGGCTATGCAGGCTGAGGTAAAAAAGTATCTAGCAATGTCAATCTAAAATCAACCTAAAAAGAGCTTGAATTATTTATTCCTATTTAACAATATTTTCTTATATAAAGACAAATATATGGTAGTCCTTGGAGAGTGATTCTGAGGTAATAAATTAGTGCGGACCAAGCGAGCGTTTAGGAGGTGAAATAGAACCAGAAATACCTGCATCCTCCATCCTCCGCGACTGCTACAGGGTAAAATAGAGCCAAGTGACCAGCATAGCAACGGACGCTTTGGTTAATTACGTAGGCCGGTCATAATTTTGCAAGTTCTAGCAACAGCCCTACAGAGGCGAGGGACACACACACTTTTTGGGCAAATGGACACTATTTGGCACTATTTGGCACTGCGTGCCAGGTCGGTATTCGAAAACGATTATTAAAGGTTTACAGTAGATAGATGGCTAGACTAACTTATCTATCAAAACATTGTTAGCTGACATGGCTAATTGAGTGACTGTCAGTGACTAACATAACAAGAGAAATACTGCTGATGCACATCCACATTTTGAAATTGCACCTTGTGTATTCTACTATTCTAAATATAAAGAATAAGTTGAGATTCCGACTGAGTTCCTAAAAATATAAATAAAATGTTTTTGGGTCGGGGGACCCCTAGCGCCTGGGGCCTCTAGGCGACCGCTTATGCTGCTTAAGCCTGGAGCCAGCCCTGGTTGTCCTGCTATCCAGCTGCAACCAGTGATCAAATCCTGTGCAACTGGCCTGGTCCCCGAACATAGACATTCCTGCCTAGATTATGGCCTAATCCATTCTACCCGCTGCATACTATTATTGGTGCAAGTATGTAGGAGGACCACTGGAAGAAATAATGTCTCATAACATGCAAAGGCAACCTGATACAGCACAAGAACACCTGAAACAACCAACACCAACACATATCTGTCTCTGGCCTTCACTATGTTCTGATGTTTTTCTAACACCAGGGAACCAGATCATGTTTTGTTATGTTGGACAAAACATCTGGCTGCAGTGTTCTATCAACACCTCAGACAGACAGAGTTCTGAAGAAATAAGAAATACAGTAGTGAGCCTAACTCTACTATGCTGTACCTTAATGTTGCTGTTGTTGTTGTTAGGCAAAGAGAGGCATGACAATGTTATCAGAGCAAAGGGCACATGCTCATATCTAAGGAGGTGTAATACTGTCCAATGCCTGATTACTTTATAATGTCTCAATCTAAGAACAACCATTAAGCTGGAATCAGATTTCTAGACTTAAAAACGCTTCTTCCTTGAGGAAGTTACATGGAAAAGTTGTTGACACATGATCGGGCAATGATTTAGTCAAGTGCATAACGGGTTTCAAAATACTAGAATATGTATTCAAAAAAACGTCCTCCATTCAGTTCTAGCTGTGGAGAACCTATTAGAGAGTACCAACAGAGTAGTACATTTGATCAGATGTGCATGTTGTAAAGGTTAAACATTTTGTTTTCAGTAGTCATCATTGCATTCCTTTGTTAAACAAAAATGAATAATATTTTTAACTAAAGGAAAAACATGTTCACGTACGATCTGTTTTCAATTCAGTGTCCTACCATAAACCTTCCAATAAGAAACATGGCATTTAGGCAAAAAAAATATATACATTAAATTGTGATTATGGAAAATGATGAGTTCTGTTATGCCAAAAGTTATTCCCTCTGAAATCTATTATGGTCAATAAAAACACTTGTGTATTTGTTCTGCCGCAGTTTCCAGCTGATCCAACACTTTGTTTCATACTCTGTTAGTCCTTCCTGCCTTCCCTTCACGTCACATGCCACTGGCACAAGATCATTCCTAGAGTATGACTACAACATCAAGAAAATAAGCAGCATGTTCAGGAGGCAGTAAATTATTTACTACCATTCAGCCACTAGATGAGGCTGTATGTCCAATGTAAATTGAAGCTGAAGCTTGCAGAGTTTACAGGCTTTAGCTATTCTGTACCCTACTTGGTCTGATTCAATCCAACGTACCTTCAATCTAAAAATTCCCTTCAATATGATAAACTGACTTAATATATATTTGTTCTATTCATGGCAACAATTAGGCTTTTCCAGTTGATATGACACATTCTGTATATTTGTTACATATAAAACAAGAATACAATTGTTCGACATAAAGTAAGACTTATGCCGACACCTGCACACTCTTAGAAAAAGAGTTCAAAGCAGGTTCTGCAGTTGTCCCTGTAGGATAATCCTTTTTTGGTTCAAGGTAGAAAACATTTAGTTCATATTAGTGAAAAGGTTCTACCTGATACCAAAAAGGGCTCTACCCAGCTCAAAAAGGGTTCTATCGTAGAACATCTTATGGTTCTAGTTAGCCCCCTTTCCCCCCATAAGAGTGCAGTACATCGAGAGCTTTGTCTTTTGCTAAAAAAAAGATTTCAAGCTTGAATCATCAAAAGATCTTAAAACACATTTATCTTTAGAGTTGTCCATGCTCCATTTGTGCTTAAGTTGCTCTGAAAGCTTATGAGACCAGTTACCAGCATATCTTAATGGTCATTTGTGATGATAAAAATATGAAAGTATTGAATTAAACATCACTGACATTGAAACAAAGAATACTGTCTTGTAACAGTCAGCTGTAATGCATTATTTCATTGAGGAACATCATAATGATTTTAGATTACGAAAACAGTTATAACAGTGCGCTTGGACTGTTTTCCTTACAATGCTTGCTGGGTATTGAAGTCTTTTTAATCCGAGGCAGATTCGATTTGCGACTACCATCCATAGTAGGCCATTGAGATGCCCTGGCTGCGGTTTTACACAAGAACTACTACTACCAAAATGCCCTTCAGGTTGTTTCCGGTCATTCCGGTAAAAAAAAAGTTTCGATGGGGGCCTGGGAAAAAGTGATGAGGAAATGGCTGAGTAGCCTAGCTATATTAAATCGATTGTAACCGATTTCCAAACAAGAGGAGGGCAATTCATGAGTCAGGAGAGAAGGTATGTGAGGTCTAAAGTAACATGGTAGAGTAAACAGAGATGGAATAATTTCCTGCAAAACACAATGAACGTGGTTTTAACTTGGCAATCACTAAGACACTGCCATTGGAAATATAGATTTGTAACAACTTTTTTCCAAATGTAATTTTTTATTAGTTTTCGTACATATTTATTTTGTTTTTACCGCTTAAATCAGTGACGGTGTATTGTCCACCTTGATCTCCATTGATGTTCTTGTTGGCGTTCAAGCACAATGGATGCGCGTGATGATGCTCTCTAGATGTTATCAGTGGGATGGAGTGGTGATGTTACACTGGGTAGCAATTAGCAAACCTCTTTTTCCTACAAAGAGGTGAGCTACAGGCTACGGTTTGATTTTTAGATATGTGGTGACTATTCTTCATCCCTGTGGGACTACTGCGTAGTCTATTCAATTCGTTTTTTTGGCAATAATATGATAGGCTACAGTTGACGAAACAGCCAGTTGCTAAGTGGGCTACTTAATAGTTCGAAAACAGCTGCTATAGCTATCTATGCGGTTGGTTTCCTAAAGGTCCATCATTTGTTAGATTTGCCCACTGTTCAGCCATAAGCAACAGTTAGAAATGCTGCTGCGGCTTTCTTTGATATTACATTTACATTTTACATTTAAGTCATTTAGCAGACGCTCTTATCCAGAGCGACTTACAAATTGGTGCATTCACCTTATGATATCCAGTGGAACAACCACTTTACAATAGTGCATCTAACTCTTTTAAGGGGGGGGGGTTTAGAAGGATTACTTTATCCTATCCTAGGTATTCCTTAAAGAGGTGGGGTTTCAGGTGTCTCCGGAAGGTGGTGATTGACTCCGCTGACCTGGCGTCGTGAGGGAGTTTGTTCCACCATTGGGGTGCCAGAGCAGCGAACAGTTTTGACTGGGCTGAGCGGGAACTGTACTTCCTCAGAGGTAGGGAGGCGAGCAGGCCAGAGGTGGATGAACGCAGTGCCCTTGTTTGGGTGTAGGGCCTGATCAGAGCCTGAAGGTACGGGGGTGCCGTTCCCCTCACAGCTCCGTAGGCAAGCACCATGGTCTTGTAGCGGATGCGAGCTTCAACTGGAAGCCAGTGGAGAGAGCGGAGGAGCGGGGTGACGTGAGAGAACTTGGGAAAGTTGAACACCAGACGGGCTGCGGCGTTCTGGATGAGTTGTAGGGGTTTAATGGCACAGGCAGGGAGCCCAGCCAACAGCGAGTTGCAGTAATCCAGACGGGAGATGACAAGTGCCTGGATTAGGACCTGCGCCGCTTCCTGCGTGAGGCAGGGTCGTACTCTGCGAATGTTGTAGAGCATGAACCTACAGGAACGGGTCACCGCCTTGATGTTAGTTGAGAACGACAGGGTGTTGTCCAGGATCACGCCAAGGTTCTTAGCACTCTGGGAGGAGGACACAATGGAGTTGTCAACCGTGATGGCGAGATCATGGAACGGGCAGTCCTTCCCCGGGAGGAAGAGCAGCTCCGTCTTGCCGAGGTTCAGCTTGAGGTGGTGATCCGTCATCCACACTGATATGTCTGCCAGACATGCAGAGATGCGATTCACCACCTGGTTATCAGAGGGGGGAAAGGAGAAGATTAATTGTGTGTCGTCTGCATAGCAATGATAGGAGAGACCATGTGAGGATATGACAGAGCCAAGTGACTTGGTGTATAGCGAGAATAGGAGAGGGCCTAGAACAGAGCCCTGGGGGACACCAGTGGTGAGAGCACGTGGTGCGGAGACAGATTCTCGCCACGCCACCTGGTAGGAGCGACCTGTCAGGTAGGACGCAATCCAAGCGTGGGCCGCGCCGGAGATGCCCAGCTCGGAGAGGGTGGAGAGGAGGATCTGATGGTTCACAGTATCAAAGGCAACCGATAGGTCTAGAAGGATGAGAGCAGAGGAGAGAGAGTTAGCTTTAGCAGTGCGGAGCGCCTCCGTGACACAGAGAAGAGCAGTCTCAGTTGAATGACTAGTCTTGAAACCTGACTGATTTGGATCTATATATGCACAATAGGCTAAACTGAGTCTACGAATAGACTATGCATTTTATTGAACACCCATTTGATGGTTTACCTGTTCCGTTATTCGCGGGAGAATGTGCTCTGCATAGTTGCCTTTACATGTTGCGCTGCAGCAAACCGCTAATCTTTCATGCATTATAACCAACAGTGTTAACGTTGCTTCATTGTTGCATTGTAACAATTCCACCCAAACGCAACAATGAGTACGTTTACATGCACACAATATTGCGATTATTGTGGATGATCAGATTCATGTAATATAGTTCGATTAAAACGTGTACATGCTTTGCAAGAATAACGATTTTCCTAATCCTGTTTACATGGACGCATCTGAAATCAGTCTACCAGACCGCACTAATACATGCAGAAAATCGCAAATCGAAATAAACGATCTACCACATCGAACATATTATTTTTGGGAAGCATATTTGATTCTGATTTTGGACATAAAGTTTGTATGCGAAAACTACTTCTAAAACGCATACACTCAGTTATTCAGAACTCACTTCACTCGTGCTAAAGATGCTGATGCTAGCACATGCGCAGATAGATCAAATACACCACTTGAACGCCAATTAAGGTGTGTACATGTCCTAATAATTCGAAAGATTTCTCAGAAAACCAGGTGTTTTAATCGATTTATGCTTACTTCGATTTTGACTTTACACAGATTAAGATAAACAGAGTAGGGTGTTTACATGACTATTGCATAATCTGCCTACTGCCATAATCATTAGGATACTAGGGCGGCAGGTAACCTAGTCGTTAGAACGTTGGGCCAGTAACCGAAAGGTTGCTAGATCGAATCCCCAAGGTAAAAGTCTGTCGTTCTGCCCCTAAATAAGGCAGTTCCCCATGCCACATGTTCATTCAAATACAAACTCTACTGGCTCGATAGCCTATGCATAGACACATTCTATATTTTCAGTGTTGACATTGTTGTTTTCAAAGGATACACAAGCGAAGTTGTCTTACATTATTATTATAATTATATAAATATTATAATATTGTTTGTAGCCAAAATATGCGTCCAAACAGAGCAAGATAAACTAATGGGTCATTGTCGATTTGGTTTTGCGAATCGAGAGAGGAATATTAGCGTTCCTGTGACCTCAAGTTAGCTTGCATTAACTTGTTTATGCATGATTTATGTCTCTGTGCTAGAGCCAATATGGAGACATGATAGCCTAATATGGATACTACTCGCTCCTGCATCATGGCTCAGCTGTAGGATAGTTTATGCTAGCGCTTGCTTACGCTTAGATTATACCGACAGTGTTATTGCGCAAAATGATATGCAGCATCATCTGGATATACAGTGGGGAGAACAAGTATTTGATACACTGCCGATTTTGCAGGTTTTCCTACTTACAAAGCATGTAGAGGTCTGTCATTTTTATCATAGGTACACTTCAACTGTGAGAGACGGAATCTAAAACAAAAATCCAGAAAATCACATTGTATGATTTTTAAGTAATTAATTTGCATTTTATTGCATGACATAAGTATTTGATCACCTACCAACCAGTAAGAATTCCGGCTCTCACAGACCTGTTAGTTTTTCTTTAAGAAGCCCTCCTGTTCTCCACTCATTACCTGTATTAACTGCACCTGTTTGAACTCGTTACCTGTATAAAATACACCTGTCCACACACTCAATCAAACAGACTCCAACCTCTCCACAATGGCCAAGACCAGAGAGCTGTGTAAGGACATCAGGGATAAATTGTAGACCTGTACAAGGCTGGGATGGGCTACAGGACAATAGGCAAGCAGCTTGGTGAGAAGGCAACAACTGTTGGCACAATTATTAGAAAATGGAAGAAGTTCAAGATGACGGTCAATCACCCTCGGTCTGGGGCTCCATGCAAGATCTCACCTCGTGGGGCATCAATGATCATGAGGAATGTGAGGGATCAGCCCAGAACTACACGGCAGGACCTGGTCAATGACCTGAAGAGAGCTGGGACCACAGTCTCAAAGAAAACCATTAGTAACACACTACGCCGTCATGGATTAAAATCCTGCAGCGCACGCAAGGTCCCCCTGCTCAAGCCAGCGCATGTCCAGGCCCGTCTGAAGTTTGCCAATGACCATCTGGATGATCCAGAGGAGGAATGGGAGAAGGTCATGTGGTCTGATGAGACAAAAATAGAGCTTTTTGCTCTAAACTCCACTCGCCGTGTTTGGAGGAATAGAAGGATGAGTACAACCCCAAGAACACCATCCCAACCGTGAAGCATGGAGGTGGAAACATCATTCTTTGGGGATGCTTTTCTGCAAAGGGGACAGGACGACTGCACCGTATTGAAGGGAGGATGGATGGGGCCATGTATCGCGAGATCTTGACCAACAACCTCCTTCCCTCAGTAAGAGCATTGAAGATGGGTCGTGGCTGGGTCTTCCAGCATGACAACGACCCGAAACACACAGCCAGGGCAACTAAGGAGTGGCTCCGTAAGAAGCATCTCAAGGTCCTGGAGTGGCCTAGCCAGTCTCCAGACCTGAACCCAATAGAAAATCTTTGGAGGGAGCCGAAAGTCCGTATTGCCCAGCGACAGCCCCGAAACCTGAAGGATCTGGAGAAGGTCTGTATGGAGGAGTGGGCCAAAATCCCTGCTGCAGTGTGTGCAAACCTGGTCAAGAACTACAGGAAACGTATGATCTCTGTAATTGCAAACTAAGGTTTCTGTACCAAATATTCAGTTCTGCTTTTCTGATGTATCAAATACTTATGTCATGCAATAAAATGCAAATTAATTACTTAAAAATCATACAATGTGATTTTCTGGATTTTTGTTTTAGATTCCTTCTCTCACAGTTGAAGTGTACCTATGATAAAAATTACAGACCTCTACATGCTTTGTAAGTAGGAAAACCTGCAAAATTGTCAGTGTATCAAATACTTGTTCTCCCCACTGTATGTGCAACAAAAGTTCAACATTCACCTTCTGCTACCATTTCTGTCAAGCTGTCTACACATACATTTGCATGTGCACATAAATTTGCATGTGAACTACAATTCCGAGGCTGTGTTTTAACGTTTAGAAAAGTCACTCATCACTTTCAAACCGGTTTTCAAAACATATGCTGATATGCCGCTTATATTTCATATCAGTGAGAGAATCTTTCAAATAAAAAATCTACACTTACTGTAGTAGCAGTTTTTCACAGATCCACAAGCTGTGTGCGCCACCAGTTGACGAACTACACTTCCTCCCCATTTATGCTTACACGCAGGTGTTCGGAGCACGCAAAATAAATAATTAGCACTATGTCTTCTGTCTGCCTTCCGTAAACAAACAATGTAACATGGCAATATGGCCTTGTGGGAACACTAACCCTATAAAAGGTGTGTAGTAATTTAATCATTTGTTTTCTAAAAATGAATTCTCGCTGATATGAAAGATACATTCCTTATGGTTCCGAAAATGTAACACAAGCGATGCATGTTAATATTTAGAGCAAGCGCCGGGTCCCCGGGCAGAAGATACTATCTTTGATAGGCGCTCAAGCAGTTAGCGTCTATGAATGGAGTAGAGTTGGACAGGCTTCCTGTGTAGATTAAGACACTGCGGAGCTGACACGAGATATGTCTCTGAAAAAGTACCTCAGTCCAGGGATGAGAAATGCGTTGTACTTCGAATTGTCCCAGTAGCCCAACTGTTACACTGAGAAGATTGAACGACGGCTAGTTTTTAAGTAAACTGACGTTTTCGTTCTCATTCATAACCCGCGGTTATATCCATGGGGAAGACGGGTTCAGGGTCATGAATTATTGTGTGGATGAAAAGCGGGCGGGTTGAATAAAGAAAGCAATACCTTAAATTCATAAATGTATAATTCTTGTGCAGTTTATATTTATAGGCTACATTGAGGTTTTTCTTTCATTATTTTAGGCTAGATATTTGGAATTCGTGCTTAACCCTAAACTGTGGTGCCTAACCAGTGGTGGGAGAAGTACCCAATTGTCATACTTGAGTAAAAGTAAAGATACCTTAATAGAAAATGACTGATTGAGTTGCGTTTTCCGAGTCATATCTCGTGCCATCTCCGCAGTGTCTACATAGGAAGTCTCAGACTCTAGTGCAGCAGTAAGCAAGCGGGTCGGATCTGCTGGCTAAGTCTATACCTGAGTACCATGGGGTGTGCCACAAAATACTGATGAGAATAGATTGTTATGGTACAAAAACTGAATGGGACATTTGATGGAGGATACATTTTCATGGAATGTTTATGTATGAATATTTAAATTGTCATAATTTTATTCCCTTAACTAAAGGGGATTTGATGTTTTCAAGGTCATGATAAAGTAGAGGACATTGGCACATTGTTTGTGTTTGAGCAGAGTAGTCTGTGTGAGGTAGGTGCCAGTGTTTTTGTAGTTAGGCTATGTTGAATGGAGTTACTTGCAGTTCTCTTAATGCTGGACAGTCAGTAATACCAAAGAAACCACAAACTCTGTGGTAATACAGTAGCAAAAAACCGCTGCCTGTTTTGCCAATGTAGTCCTGTCTTACAGAGACTACTTCAAGCAGGATAGTGCAGAGGTGTTGGATGCATAGTGTATCATTATATCAAATTAAATTAAATGTTCTGTCGCATGCGCCGAATACAACTGGTGCACAGTTAAACAAAAATGAAAAAATACAATAAAATAGTAACACAAGGAATAAAAAATGTGATACACAGGGTAGGTTTACAGGGTGTTAAACTGTTAAATCATTTCTGTAACAGAACTATAATATAAAAGCAACATGGAACAATTTCAAAGGTTTTACTGAGTTACAGTTCATACGTATAAGGAAATCAGTCACTTTAAATAAATACATTAGGCCTTAATAAACGCAGCAAAAAAAGACACGTCTCTTTTCAGGACCCTGTCTTTCAAAGATAATTCGTAAAAATCCAAATCATTTCACAGATCTTCATTGTAAAGGGTTTGAACACTGTTTCCCATGCTTGTTCAATGAACCATAAACAATTAATGAACATGCACCTGTGGAACGGTCGTTAAGACACTAACACCTTACAGACGGTAGGCAATTAAAGTCAGTTATGAAAACATAGGACACAAAAGAGACCTTTCTACTGACTCTGAAAAACACCAAAAGAAAGATGCCCAGGGTCCCTGCTCATCTGCGTGAACGTGCCTTAGGCATGCTGCAAGGAGGCATGAGGACTGCAAATGTGGCCAGGGCAGTAAATTGCAATGTCCGTACTGTGAGACGCCTAAGACAGCGCTTACAGGGGGACAGGACGGACAGCTGATCGTCCTCGCAGTGGCAGACCACGTGTAACAACACCTGCACAGGATCGGTACATCCGAACATCACACCTGCGGGACAGGAACAGGATGGCAACAACAACTGCCCGAGTCACACCAGGAAAGCACAATCCCTCCATCAGTGCTCCGACTGTCTGCAATAGGCTAAGAGAGGCTGGACTGAGGGCTTGTAGGCCTGTTGTAAGGCAGGTCCTCACCAGACATCACCAGCAACAATGTCGCCTATGGGCACAAACCCACCTTCGCTGTACCAGACAGGACTGGCAAAAAGTGCTCTTCACTGACGAGTCGCGGTTTTGTCTCACCAGGGGTGATGGTCGAATTCGCGTTTATTGTCAAAGGAATGAGCGTTACACCAAGGGCTGTACTCTGAGCGGGATCGATTTGGAGGTGGAGGGTCCATCATGGTCTGGGGCGGTGTGTCACAGCATCATCGGACTGAGCTTGTTGTCATTGTAGGCAATCTCAACGCTGTGCGTTACAGGGAAGATATCCTCCCTCATGTGGAACCCTTCCTGCAGGCTCATCCTGATATGACCCTCCAGCATGACAATGCCACCAGCCATACTGCTCGTTCTGTGCGTGATTTCCTGCAAGACAGGAATGTCAGTGTTCTGTCATGGCCATCGAAGAGCCTGGATCTCAATCCCATTGTTCACATGTGGGACCTGTTGGATCGGAGGGTGACATTCCCCCCCCAGAAATGTCCGGGAACTTGCAGGTTCCTTGGTGGAAGAGTGGGGTAACATCTCACAGCAAGAACTGGCAAATCTGGTGCAGTCCAATAGGAGGAGATTTTTCAATGCCGATACCGATTATTGGAGGACCATCGGCCGATTTTATTTATGTATTAATGAATTCATTCATTTGTAATAATGACAATTACAACAATACTGAATGAACACTTTTATTTTAACTTTATATAATACATCAATCAAATCAATTTAGCCTCAAATAAATAATGAAACATGTTCAATTTGGTTTAAATAATGCAAAAACAAAGTGTTGGAGAAGAAAGTAAAAGTGCAATATGTGCCATGTAAAAAAGCTAACGTTTAAGTTCCTTGCTCAGAACATGAGAACATATGAAAGCTGGTGGTTCCTTTTTACATGAGACTTCAATATTCCCAGGTATGAAGTTTTAGGTTGTAGTTATAGGAATTATAGGACTATTTCTCTCTATACGATTTGTATTTCATATACCTTTGACTATTGGATGTTCTTGCAGGCACTTTAGTATTGCCAGTGTAACAGTATAGCTTCCGTCCCTCTCCTCACCCCTACCTGGGCTCGAACCAGGAACACATCGACAACAGCCATCCTCAAAGCATCGTTACCCATCGCTCCACAAAAGCTGCGGCCCTTGCAGAGCAAGGGGAACAACTACTCCAAGTCTCAGAGCGAGTGACGTCACCGATTGAAACGCTATTAGCGTGCACCCCGCTAACTAGCTAGCCATTTCACATCAGTTACACCAGCCTAATCTCGGGAGTTGCTGGCAAAATGCACGAAAGTGCTGTTTGAATAAATGCCTGCTGGTGCCTACCATCTCTCAGTCAGACTGCTCTATCAAATATCAAATCATAGACTTAATTATAACATAATAACACAGAAATACGAGCCTTTGGTCATCAAAACAAAACGTTCACTGAAAGAACGTTTATTCTTTCAGTGAAAGAAAGTCTAAATATTCCTGTTACATTGCACAGCCTTCAATGTTATGTCATAATTACGTACAATTCTGGCAAATTAGTTCGCAACGAGCCAGGCGGCCCAAACTTTTGCATATACCCTGACTCTGCGTGCAATGAACGCAAGAGAAGTGACACAATTTCACCTGGTTAATATTGCCTGCTAACCTGGATTTCTTTTAGCTAAATATGCAGGTTTAAAAATATATATTTCTGTGTATTGATTTTAAGAAAGGCATTGATGTTTATGGTTAGGTACAGTCGTGCAACGATTGTGCTTGTTTCGCAAATGCGCTTTTGTTAAATCATCCCCCGTTTGGCGAAGTTGGCTGTCTTTGTTAGGAAGAAATAGTCTTCACACAGTTCGCAACGAGCCTGGCGGCCCAAACTGCTGCATATACCCTGACTGTTGCAAGAGAAGTGACACAATTTCCCTAGTTAAAAGAAATTCATGTTAGCAGGCAATATTAACTAAATATGCAGGTTTAAAAATATATACTTGTGTATTGATTTTAAGAAAGGCATTGATGTTTATGGTTAGGTACACGTTGGAGCAACGGCAGTTTGGCCGGTAGGGATATCCTTGTCTCATCGCGCTCCAGCGACTCCTGTGGCGGGCCGGGCGCAGTGCGCGCTAACCGAGGGGGGCGGGTGCACGGTGTTTCCTCCGACACATTGGTGCGGCTGGCTTCCGGGTTGGAAGCGCGCTGTGTTAAGAAGCAGTGCGGCTTGGTTGGGTTGTGCTTCGGAGGACGCATGGCTTTCGACCTTCGTCTCTCCCGAGCCCGTACGGGAGTTGTAGCGATGAGACAAGATAGTAATTACTAGCGATTGGATACCACGAAAATTGGGGAGAAAAGGGGATAAAATAATAAAAAATATTTAAAAAAATAAAATAAAGGTAACACCAAATACTGACTGTTACTTTTGATTTTGAACCCCCTTTGTTCAGGAACACATTATTCAATTTCTGTTAGTCATATGTGTGTGGAACTTGTTCAGTTTATTTCTCGGTTGTTGAATCTTGTTATGTTCATACAAATATTTACACATGTTAAGTTTGCTGAAAATGAACGCAGTTGACTGTGAGAGGACGTTTCTTTTTTTGCTGAGTTTGTATGGATTTGACATGACTAGGAATTCAGATTTGCATCTCTTGGTCACAGATACCTTAAAAGAAAAGGTAGGGGCGTGGATCGGAAAACCGGTCAGTATCTGGTGGGACCACCATTTTCCTCATGCAGCGCGACACATCTCACTTGCGTAGAGTTGCTCAAGCTGTTGATTGTGGCCTGTGGAATGTTGTCCCACTCTTCTTCAATGGCTGTACGAAGTTGCTGGGTATTTGCGGAAATTGGAACGCGCTGTCATACAGGTCGATCCAGAGCATCCCAAACATGCTGAAGGGGTGACATGTTTGGTGAGTATGTGGGCCATGGAAGAACTGGGACCTTTTCACCTTCCAGGAATTGTGAACAGATCCTTGCGACATGGGGCCATGCGTTATCATGCTGAAACATGAGGTGCTGGTGGCGGATGAATGGCACGACAATGGACCTCAGGATCTCATCATGGAATCTCTGTGCATTCAAATTGCCGTCGATAAAATGTAATTGTGTTCGTTGTCCGTAGTTTATGCCTGCCCATACCATTACAATGCCTAAATGCAGTCAGATCAAGATCCTGGTGAGGACAACGAGCACACAGATGACAGTTTGTGCAGAAATTCTTCGATTGTGCAAACTCAGTTTCATCAGCTGTCTGGGTGGCTGGTCTAAGATGATCCTGCAGGTGAAGAAGCTGGATGTGGAGACCCTGGGCTGGCATGGTTACACGTGGTCTGTGGTTGTGAGGCTGGTTGGATGTACTGCCAAATTCTCTAAAACGATGTTGGATGCGGCATATGGTAGAGAAATTAACATGAAATTCTTTGGAAACAGCTCTGGTGGACATTCCTGCAGTCAGCATGCCAATTGCACGCTCCTTCTAATCATGAGACATCTGTGGCATTATGTTGTGTGACACAACCGAACATTTTAGTGTCCTTTTATTGTCCCCAGCACAAGGTGCACCTGTGTAATGATCATGCTGTTTAATCAGCCTCTTGATTAAACTTTGCCAAACCTTTCAGGTGTATGTATTATCTTGGCAAAGGAGAAATGCTGATTAACAGGAATATAAACAAATGTATAAACAACATTTAAGAGAAATAAGCTTTTTGTGCGTATGGAAAATTTCTGGGATCTTTTATTTAATCTCATGAAACATGGGACCAATACTTTACATGTTGCGTTTTATATTTTTGTTCAGTATATTTCCCTCTTCAGTGCACATGATTAAAAAAACATTTTTTACACCTTTTCTTTCACCCCAATTTTGTAGTATTCAATTGGTAGTTAGTCTTGTCCCATTGCCGCAACTCCCGTATGGACTCGGGAGAGTGACAGCGCCACTCAGGAGGCACTTTTTCATATTTTCTACACCTGTTACTAGGCTACTAGTGGGTTCGTTCCTGTATCTGTACTGTCTGTTTTGGCCACCTCCAATACTTGCCCCATAAAACTGTATCTCATTATCTGATGCTGACTATTTGTTGCCTGAGAGGTCTTGAAGTTCATTTGCCTGTCAGAGAAAACACTGTCTCAGTGCTCTTGGAGTGCTCGCCACATCCTATTGGAATGCACTGTAATGGGTAATGGGCCATTATAAGCTGAGCAGGATGCTTAACCCATCAGTTGGGCATGATTCAGTTATACCAAAGAGGAGACCGGTCTCTGACAAGCCACTTCAATAGCTCTCAGCCAGGGTTTCCGTCAGGAAAATGTTGCGCCGGACAACATGATCGGGAAGATTTAAATTTACCGGCCATATTGAGAAATGTACCTGACCCATATGCATTGGGTGCATAACCCATTAGGGTGTCCACACATGGTTCTCAGAATGACAGAAATCACATTTAGATTATGGTAATGCATCTTAACAGAACATGCAACTCATGTAATGAAGCAGCCAATAAAACGTCCTTTACAAAAATTGTCCACAATGCAATTCGCTGGAAAACCCCATTCTAAACGGCACACCAGGGAAAACCCCATTCTAAACAGCGCACCTGATAGCAGTTCCATGTGACAGAGATGAAAATGTCTGTCAGAAACTTTGAAAGAGGGTGAATCTAAAGATACAACAACTCAAATGGGTTGCTAATATGAGTAGGATTGTGCCTTTAAATTGAAAACCAATAGAACTGGAGAGAAATGGCGTAGTGGTTGGTCCAATGGGGAAGTAAATGGTAATACATTTGCCAAAATTAAATAATTTCTCCTGTCTATACAGGGAAGTGATAAAAGGCATCGCTGATTTATTGATTTGCGGCTGTCAGTAAAAAGCATCTAAAATATGTGTGAAGATAATGTGTCTTGATTTATCATTTAAAATGTTGAGACAAGAAGTGTGTGGCGACGATATAGGCGTCTCTCCAGAATGGCATTCATTGTTTTATTGATTCCCCATTTACATATGTCACCAGTAGTAAATGTACCGTTAATCCCTGTCATTTGGTTGCATTAATTTGGTTGTCACTCTATAGCTAAGGAAGAAGCTAAATGGAAGAGTGATTGGGGAGGTTGTACAGTGCATTCGGAAAGTATTCAGACCCTTTCCCTTTTTCCACATTTTTTTTACGTGACAGCCTTATTTTAAAATAGATTAAATAATAGTTATACCCCATAATTGTCACACCCTGGCCTTAGTTATCTTTGTTTTCTTTATCATTTTAGTTAGGTCAGGGTGTGACATGGGGGATGTATGTGTTTTGTATTGTCTAGGGGGTTTTGTATGTTTATGGGGCAGTGTCTAGTCTAGGTGTATGTATGTCAATGGTTGCCTAGATTGGTTCTCAATTAGAGACAGCTGTCTATCGTTGTCTCTGATTGGGAGCCATATTTAGTCAGCCATAGTCATTAGGTAGTTTGTGGGTGATTGTCTATGTGTAAGTTGCCTGTGTCTGCACTTGTCATTATATAGCTTCACGTTTCGTTGTTTTGTTTAGTTTGTAAGTGTTCTTCGTCTTCGTTGATTAAATATGTGTTCATTTCACGCTGCGCCTTGGTCCTCCTCTCTTTCACGTAACGACGATCGTGACAATAATGACAAAGCAAAAACATGTTTCCCGAAATTTTGGCAAATATATATATTTTTAAATGACAGAAGTACCTTATTTACATAAGTATTCATACCCATTGCTATGAGACTTAAAATTGAGCTCAGATGCATTGATCACCCTTGAGATGCTTCTACAACTTTATTGTAGTCCACCTGTGGTAAATTGAATTGATTGGACATGATTTGGAAAGGCACCCACCTGTCTATACAAGGTCCCACAGTTGACAGTGTGGGACCTTGTATAGACAGGTGGGTGCCAAGAGAAAAAAACAAGCCATGACGTCGAAGGAATTGAGCTCCGAAGAGCTTAGAGACATGATTGTGACGAGGCACAGATCTGGGGAAGGGTACCGAAACATTTCTGCAGCATTGAAGCTCCCCAATAAAACAGTGGCCTCCATTCTTAAATGGAAGAAGTTTGGAACCACCAAGACTGTTCCTAGAGCTGGCTGCCCAGCCAAACTGAGCAACAAGGGGAGAAGGGCCTTGGTCAGGTAGGTGACCAAGAACCCAATGGTCACTCTGACAGAGCTCCAGAGTTCCTCTCTGGAGATGGGATAATCTTCCAGAAGGACAACCATCTCTGCAACACTCTTCCAGACAGAAGCCACCCCTCAGTAAAAGGCACATGACAGCTCGCTTGGAGTTTGCCAAAAGGCAACTAAAGGACTTTCAGACGTTTAGAAACAAGATTCTCTGGTCTGATGAAACCAAGATTGAACTCTGAATGTTGAGCATCACGTCTGGAGTAAACCTTGCACCATCCCTACAGTGAAGCATCAAGCTGTGGGGGTGTTTTTCAGCGGCAGGGACTGGGAGACTAGTCAGGATCGAGGGAAAGATTAACGGAGGAAAGTACAGCGATCCTTGATGAAAACCTGCTTGAGTGCTCAGGACCTCAGACTGGGGCGACCGTTCACCTTCCAACAGGATAACGATCCTAAGCACACAGCCAAGGCATCACAGGAGTGGCTTCGGGACAAGTCTCTGAATGTCCTTGAATGGCCCAGCCAGAGCCCAGACTTGAACTCGATCAAACATCTCTGGAGAGACCTGAAAATGGCTGTGCGGTGGCGCTCCCCATCCAACCTGACAGAGCTTGAGAGGTTCTGCAGAGAAAAATGGGAGAAACTCCCCAAATACAGGTGTGCCAAGCTTGTTAGAATAAGGGTGTCACGTAGCAAAATATGGTCAAGGGGTATCAATACTTTCCGAAAACACTGTATGTTCTTTAACTTTTACTGCCTCAGAAACCCGGATCCGGGAGCACCCCCCACCCCCCACACACTGATTAGCATAGATAGCATAGCTTCAGAAGTAGATAGTAGCATCTAAATATCATTAAATCACAAGTCCAAGACACCAGATGAAAGATACAGATCTTGTGAATAAAGCCACCATTTCAGATTTTTAAAATGTTTTACAGGGAAGACAAAATATGTAAATCTATTAGCTAAACACGTTAGCAAAATACACCACTATTCTAACTCCATCAGTTTCTTACTCCTTCAGGTGCTATCACCAATTCGGCTCAACTAAGATATTGATAGCCAATAACCTATAAAAAAAACCATCAGATGACAGTCTGATAACATATTCATGGTATAGGATAGTTTTTGTTAGAAAAAAGTGCATATTTCAGGTAGAAATCACAGTTTACAATTGCACCGACCATCACAAATCCACTAGAATTACTAGATAGAGCAACGTGTATGACCAATTTACTCATCATAAAACATTTCATAAAAATAGACAAAGCATAGCAATGGAAAGACCCAGTTCTTGTGATTTCAGACCATATTTCAGATTTTCTAAGCGTTTTTCAGCGAAAACACAATAAATCGATAAGTTAGCATACTACATGTTCCAACGTTACCAGAGCATCGATTCCAGCCAAAGAGCGCTATAACGTAACCACCGCCAAAAGATATTAATTTTTTCACTAACCTTCTCAGAATTCTTCCGATGACACTCCTGTAACATCATTTTACAACATACATATACAGTTTGTTCGAAAAGGTGCATATTTAGCCATACAAAACCGTGGTTACACAATGAAAATACTAGGAAATCAAGCCTCAATATGTCTGACGTCATCTATCAGAGTGATCTAGTTTAATTAAAAGCTAATCATATACTTGACTAAAAAATACAGGGTTGACAGGAATCGAAAGACAAATTAGTTCTTAATGCAACCGCTGATTTACATTTTTAAAATTATCCTTACTTTTCAATACAGGGTTGGCCAAGTGAAGCTATACCAAACAAAATGGCGATGTATGCGTTTAAAATATTTCGACAGAAACACGGTTTATCATATTAAATATTGCTTACTTTGAGCTGATCTTCCATCATATTCTTGGGCAATGTATCCTTTCTATGTTATAAACGTCTTTTGGTCGATAGATGTCCTCTGTCCTTCGAAATGTCCATCACCAACGACCGACACCCTAAAGCGTGTCCAAACTTTCAGAGTGCACGACAAAGAAATTCCTCAAAATCGCACTAAACGGATATAAATTGATATAAAACGGTTAAAATTCACTACATTATGATGTTTTTAACAACTATAACGACTGAAAACATGACCGGAGAAATACTGCTGGTTAGAAAACGATTTGGAACGAGGCAGGTCCGATGGCCTTCACGCTTGAGGCGCACGTTGAGAAAGAGGGGTCTCTGTACATTTTTGTCATTTATAATGGCTGTGAACGTCCCATAGACTTCATTGAAAACGTGATGACGTACAGACACCCAGAGGAAGACGTAGGTAGTGTCGGTTTCTTCATAGCATTCACTGTGGCCTTATAAACAGACCCCAGATCAGAGGTAAAAATTTCTGAAATCTGAACCCTGTCATGAAAAGTGCTGTAGAAATTGTTCTGTACCACTCAGAGACAAAATTTCAACTCCTATAGAAACTATAGACTGTTTTCTATCCAATAATAACAATAATATGCATATTGTACGATCAAGAATTGAGTACGAGGCAGTTTAATTTGGAAATGTAAAAAAAAAAATAATGCTAACAGCTCCCCCTATTGACAAAAGGTTAATCATGGCTTAAGCAACAAAAGAGGGATTCTTATTCTTATTGGTAATCAGATTAGCTAATATCCATGTGACTATAGGAGATTCTCACGGGAGATGGATTATGTTAGAAATATCAGTGGACAATTTACGTTTTTTGTCTCATCAACCTCCATGCCTCAAAATTGTACAATTCATTATTCTTTGAGAGGAGACAATACAGAAATTGAAGGATTGTAACAAACAAATTATAATGGTTTGAGATTTTAATACAGTGATAGATTCAGTAATCGATAGAACTGGGAGCCGCATGTCAAATTATCACCTACAAGCTCTTTCAGCAATCAGGGGAATATATCCTCTCTGGATCTAGTAGATATCGGGAGATTTAAAAGTCCCCAGTCAATTAGATATACTTGGCGAAGAAGGGAGAAGGCGAGACTAATTTATTATTATTTTATTTGCTTTTTACTCAGTTCTACGGTATCAAACTGTTATTGCAGAACATTTATGTTCAAAGTACTCTGTTATTACAATCCAACTTGTCAGTGAGGAATTCCCAAGAGGTCCAGGGTTTTGGAAGTTTAACCAATCCTTACTGGAGGATGTGAATTTTATTCATAACAATTTATTTTAAACATAATTTCATTATTTAACCACAGTACAGACGCAGATGATCCGCATATTGTATGGGATGCCATCAAATGCGCTTTCAGTGGGCATGTGATAAAACATGCCTCTTGGAGAAAGAAAAGGTTTTTGCCAAGGAAAAGCTTTTTAAACAGAGGACATCATTGCTCTAAACCAACAAATTGATTTAAATTTCAACATTACAATTACTCAATGGAAAACAAAGAAAGCTAGAGAGACTTCATCAACAGGTCGTTGGTGGTATCATCTATACTGTAGGTCTAAAACCACGTGGATGGAACATGGTGAAAAATACTCCATATATTTCATGCATTTACAGCAGAGAAATTTTGCCTGAAAAAAGATCAACTCATTTTATAGAATTGCATTATTATTTCAAACAGTTGTTCAAACAGAAGCTAGCCCTACAATCTCACAAGCATTCACAGACAAGCATTTCGCTACACCCCCAATAACATCTGCTAAATATGTGTATGTGGCCAATACAATTTGATTTGAGATTTTTTTTGTATTGAATATCACCCACCTGAAACGTACAGATGAGCAGCAGCTTTTAGGTGAAGGTTTGATCACAGAGGAGGAATTACATTATGCCATTGAGTCATTCAAAATGGGAGAGTTCCCACTTTTAGATGGAATTCCAATTGAGGCATGTAAAATGTTCTTCACAGAACCTAAGAAACCCTTACTATTCTTTCGATGCTGTAAGCCAATCCGACACCCAACAGGAGGGAGACTCCTCACGTTACTTGGTTGTAATGTCCGTATACTGTCAATGTATTTCCTTGAGAGTTAGAAACTTCAAGTTGTAGAAACATCTTAAGGATGATCAATGGAAACAGAATGCACCTGAGCTCAAGTTCGAGTCTCATAGCAAAGGGTCTGAATACTTTTGTAAAAAAGGTTTTTGTTTTTTTGTTTGTAATACATTTGCAAAAATGTAATTAAAAAACAACAGTTTTTGCTTTGTCGTTATGGGGTATTGGGTGTAGATTGATGAGGAAAATATATTTTAGAATAAGGCTGTAACCTAATAAAATGTGGAAAAAGTCAAGGGGTCTGAATACTTTCCTAGTGTACTGTATATCCCAATCCAAACTGGATTTCAGCGAAATGTACTAAATTTTCACACACAACCTCCAACCTTTTCATCAATTTAAACATTTCTCTACCAAAATAGCACAATTTATTTTTAGCATTGCATCTCCATTACTTCAGGAGGCAATGGTTACACTTCCAATTCTATTCTCCCGAATACCCTGAGGAAGTTCTTCAGCAACTTATTTAGTACAACACAAATATTGATATTAATGGCTAACCTCTTTTGTTGGCAATCTTATTGAAAAACACATTTTCTAAATGACATTGTGGACAAGGACAGAAAATGGTTTGATTTTGGAACATTGTGTAGAACCTACAGGGATATTTGTACCAATCATACATGTGCTCAATTAGTGTCTGCTATACCCCCCACATGGAAAGTTAAGATGAAGAAAGGAAAGCACAAGTTAACTATGCTGTCCTACTCTAAAAAAACTATAAATGGATACAAAATGATAAATATAACTTATCTGCAATGCCATAAAAATTAGGAAGATATCTTTGACAACCCAATACCATGGAAGCAGGTCTGAGCCTTTCAGTTAAAGGTATTTTATAAAATTCTGTCAACAAAGACAATGTTTTGTATTTGGTTTATTGAGCAAGACTCGAAATGCAGATTCTGTCATAATGAGGAGGACATAATGCATTTGTATTGGTACTGTTTGACAGTAAGCTTATTTTGGCTACAGATTCAAGGCTGGCTTTCCCATCGCTCCATCAAACTACAGTTGAAGTCGTAAGTTTACATACACTTAGGTTGGAGTCATTAAAACTTGTTTTTCAACCACTCCACACATTTCTTGTTAACAAACTATAGTTTTGTCAAGTCGGTTAGGACATCTACTTTGTGCACGACACAAGTTATTTTTCCAACAATTGTTTACAGACAGATTATTTCACTGTATCACAATTCCAGTGGGTCAGAAGTTTACAAACACCAAGTTGACTGTGCCTTTAAACAGCATGGAAAATTCCAGAAAATGTCATGGTTTAGAAGCTTCTGATAGACTAATTCACATAATTTGAGTCAATTGGAGGTGTACCTGTGGATGTATTTCAAGGCCTACCTTCAAACTCAGTGCCTCTTTGCTTGACATCATGGGAAAATCAAAAGAAATCAGCCAAGACCTCAGAAAAAAAATTGTAGACCTCCACAAGTCTGGTTCATCCTTGGGAGCAATTTCCAAATGCCTGAAAGTACCACGTTCATCTGTACTAACAATAGTACGCAAGTATAAACACCATGGGACCACGCAGCCGTCATACCGCTCAGGAAGGAGACGCCTTCTGTCTCCTAGAGATGAACGTACTGTGGTGCGAAAAGTGCAAATCAATCCCAGAACAACAGCAAAGGACCTTGTGAAGATGCTGGAGGAAACCGGTACAAAAGTATCTATATCCACAGTAAAACAAGTCCTATATCGACATAACCTGAAAGGCCGCTCAGCAAGGAAGAAGCCACTGCTCCAAAACCTCAAAGCCAGACTACGGTTTACAACTGCACATGGGGGCAATGATTGTCCTCTGGTCTGATGAAACAAAAATAGAACTGTTTGGCCATAATGACCATTTTTATGTTTGGAGGAAAAAGGGGGAGGCTTGCAAGCCGAAGAACACTATCCCAACCGTGAAGCACGGCGGTGGCAGGATCATTTTGTGGGGGTGCTTTGCTGCAGGAGGGACTGGTGCACTTCTCAAAATAGATGGCATCATGAGGTTGGAAAATTGTAGATATATTGAAGCAACATCTCAAGACATCAGTCAGGAAGCTTGGTCGCAAATGGGTCTTCCAAATGGACAATGACCCCAAACATACTTCCAAAGTTGTGGCAAAATGGCTTAAGGACAACAAAGTCAAGGTATTGGAGTGGCCATCACAAAGCCCTGACCTCAATCCTATAGAAAATTTGTGGGCAGAACTGAAAAAGCGTGTGTGAGCAAGGAGGCCTACAAACCTGACTCAGTTACACCAGCTCTGTCAGGAGGAATGGGCCAACTTATTGTGGGAAGCTTGTGCAAGGCTACCCAAAACATTTGACCCAAGTTAAACAATCTAAAAGCAATGCTACCAAATACTAATTGAGTGTATGTTAACTAGAGGTCGACCGATTATGATTTTTCAACGCCGATACCAATTACTCGGACGATTTTCATATATATATTTGTAATAATGACAATTACAACAATACTGAATGAACACTTATTTTAACTTAATATAATACATCAATAAAATGAATTCAGTCTCAAATAATGAAACATGTTCAATTTGGTTTAAATAATGCAAAAACAAAGTGTTGGAGAAGAAAGTAAAAGTGCAATATGTGCCATGTAAGAAAGCTAACGTTTAAGCTCCTTGCTCAGAACATGAGAACATATGAAAGCTGGTGGTTCCTTTTAACATGAGTCTTCAATATTCCCAGGTAAGAAGTTTTAGGTTTGTCCCGTTCTGACCTTAGTTCTTTTGTTATTTCTTTGTTTTAGTATGGTCAGGGTGTGAGTTGGGTGGGTTATCTATGTTTGTGTTTCTATGTTGTTTTTTTCGTTTGGCCTGGTATGATTCTCAATCAGAGGCAGGTGTCGTTAGTTGTCTCTGATTGAGAATCATACTTAGGTAGCCTTTTTTCACCTGGGATTCGTGGGTGGTTGTCTTCCGTGTCTGTGTGTTCCACACGGAACTGTTTCGGTTTTCGTTCGTTCAATTTATTGTTTTGTATTTCAGTGTTCAGTTTGTTCTATTAAAGTTTCATCATGAACACTTACAATGCTGCGCTTTGGTCCTCCTCTCTTTCTCCAGACGAGGATTGTTACAAGGTTGTAGTTATTATAGGACTATTTCTCTCTGACCATTTGTTGTTCATATACCTTTGACTATTGGATGTTCTAATAGGTACTTTAGTATTCCCAGCCTAATCTTGGGAGTTGATAGGCTTGAAGTCATAAACAGCGCAATGCTTGAAGCACAGCGAAGAGCTGCTGGCAAATGCAGGAAAGTGCTGTTTGAATGAATGCTTACGAGCCTGCTGCTGCCTACCACTGCTCAGTCAGACTGCTCTATCAAATCATAGACGTAATTATAATATAATAACACACAGAAATACGATCCTTAGGTCATTAATATGTTCAAATCCGGAAACTATCATTTCAAAAACAAAACATTTATTCTTTCAGTGAAATACGGAACCGTTCCGTATTTTATCTAACGGGTGGCATCCATAAGTCTAAATATTGCTGTTATATTGCACAACATTCAATGTTATGTCATAATTATGTAAAATTCTGGCAAATGAATTACAGTCTTTGTTAGGAAGAAATGGTCTTCACACAGTTCGCAACAAGCCAGGCGGCCCAAACTGCTGCATTTAACCTGACTCTGCTTGCACAGAACGCAAGAGAAGTGACACAATTTCCCTAGTTAAAATACATTTATGTTAGCAGGCAATATTAACTAAATATGCAGGTTTAAAAATATATACTTGTGTATTGATTTTAAGAAAGGCATTGATGTTTATGGTTAGGTACATATTGGTGCAATGACAGTGCTTTTTTCGCATGCGCTTGTTAAATCACCCGTTTGGCGAAGTAGGCTGTGATTCAATGATAAATGAACAGCCACCGCATCGATTATATGCAACGCAGGACAAGCTAGCTAAACTAATAATATCATCAACCATGTGTAGTTAACTAGTGATTATGTTAAGATTGATTGTTTTTTATAAGATAAGTTTAATGCTAGCTAGTACCTTAACTTGGCTCCTTGCTGCACTCGCATAACAGGTAGTCAGCCTGCCACGCAGTCTCCTCGTGGAGTGCAATGTAATCGGCCATAATCAGTGTTCAAAAATGCTGATTACCGATTGTTATGAAAACGTGAAATTGGCCCTAATTAATCGGTCATTCCGATTAATCGGTCGACCTCTAATGTAAGCTTCTGACCCACTGGGAATGTGATGAAAGAAATAAAACCTGAAATAAATCATTCTCTCTACTATTATTCTGACAGTGGTGATCCTAGTGGTAATCCTAACTGACCTAAGACAGGGAATTTTTACTAGGATTAAATGTCAGGAACTGTGAAAAACTGAATTTAAATGTATTTGGCTGAGGTGTATGTAAACTTGAATCCTCAGCTTGTCTTTGGTGACCTCATTGTCCACAGTCCTTAAATTGACAGTACAATACTTCTGCTAGGTAAAATATTCATATTCAAAACACAAAATTCTACATGTCTAACACCAACTTTTTAAAAACATTTTGTTAGACACCGATTCCTCCTTGAAATTATAATTGCTATTAGAAATCAGAAAATTCAACAGCATTAAAGAAAGTGGGAGATGCTAAGCAATGGGAGTATTGAGAAACTCTTTAGGCATATTTTTTTGACCAAGTCGATTAGAGTTCTATTGAACAATATTAATTAAAGCAAATATATGTTATTAGAATGGTAAAATTGTCCAAATGCAATGGAATGTAAGCTACTGTACTTATTTATTTTTGTATTAGGCTACACCATGGCATTGCTAATAACTGTTGTCCAAATCAAATCAAATGTATTTATATAGCCCTTCTTACATCAGCTGATATCTCAAAGTGCTGTACAGAAACCCAGCCTAAAACCCCAAACAGCAAGTAATGCAGGTGTAGAAGCACGGTGGCTAGGAAAAACTCCCTAGAAAGGCCAAAACCTAGAAAGAAACCTAGAGAGGAACCAGGCTATGAGGGGTGGTCAGTCCTCTTCTGGCTGTGCCGGGTGAAGATTATAACAGAACATGGCCAAGATGTTCAAATGTTCATAAATGACCAGCATGGTCAAATAATAATAATCACAGTAGTTGTCGAGGGTGCAACAAGTCAGCACCTCAGGAGTAAATGTCAGTTGGCTTTTCACAGCTGATCATTACGAGTATCTCTACCGCTCCTGCTGTCTCTAGAGAGTTGGAAACAACAGGTCTGAGACAGGTAGCACGTCCGGTGAACAGGTCAGGGTTCCATAGCCGCAGGCAGAACAGTTGAAACATGGCCAGGTGGACTGGGGACAGCAAGGAGTCATCATGCCAGGTAGTCCTGAGGCATGGTCCTAGGGCCAGGTCCTCCGAGAGAGAGAAAGAAAGAGAGAATTAGAGAGAGCATACTTAAATTCACACAGGACACCGGATAAGACAGGAGAAGTACAGACTGACCCTAGCCCCCCGACACATACACTACTGCAGCATAAATACTGGAGGCTGAGACAGGAGGGGTCAGGAGACACTGTGGCCCCATCCGATGATACCCCCGGACAGGGCCAAACAGGCAGGATATAACCCCACCCACTTTGGCAAAGCACAGCCCCCACACAACTAGAGGGATATCTTCCACCACCAACTTACCATCCTGAGACAAGGCCGAGTATAACCCACAAAGATCTCCGCCACGGCACAACCCAAGGGGGTGCCAACCCAGACAGGAAGATCACATCAGTGACTCAACCCACTCAATTGACGCACCGCTCCTAGGGACGGCATGAAAGAGCACCAGTAAGCCAGTGACTCAGCCCCTGTAATAGGCAGAGAATCCCAGTGGAGAGCGGGGAACCGGCCAGGCAGAGACAGCAAGGGCGGTTCGTTGCTCCAGAGCCTTTCCGTTCACCTTCACACTCCTGGGCCAGACTACACTCAATCATATGACCTACTGAAGAGATGAGTCTTCAGTAAAGACTTAAAGGTTGAGACCGAGTCTGCGTCTCTCACATGGGTAGGCAGACCATTCCATAAAAATTGAGCTCTATAGGAGAAGGCCCTGCCTCCAACTGTTTGCTTAGAAATTCTAGGGACAATTAGGAGGCCTGCGTCTTGTGACCGTAGCGTACGTGTAGGTATGTACGGCAGGACTAAATCGGAAAGATAGGTAGGAGCAAGCCCATGTTATGCTTTGTAGGTTAGCAGTAAAACCTTGAAATCAGCCCTTGCCTTAACATGAAGCCAGTGTAGGGAGGCTAGCACTGGAGTAATATGATCAAATATTTTGGTTCTAGTCAGGATTCTAGCAGCCGTATTTAGCACAAACTGAAGTTTATTTAGTGCTTTATCCGGGTAGCCAGAAAGTAGAGCATTGCAGTAGTCTAACCTAGAAGTAACAAAAGCATGGATACATTTTTCTGCATCATTTTTGGACAGAAAGTTTCTGATTTTTGCAATGTTACATAGATGGAAAAAAGCTGTCCTTGAAACAGTCTAGATATGTTCGTCAAAAGAGAGATCAGGGTCCAGAGTAACGCCGAGGTCATTCACAGTTTTATTTGAGACGACTACAACCATCAAGATTAATTGTCAGATTCAACTGTGTTGTATCGTGTGTGTTTGTTTGTCTGAGTTTTGATATGTACATTGTCCTTAGTTCTTATGGTTGTCTTATCCTATCATCATTTTAAAAAATCTGTTAATTTATGTATTAATTACAGGCATTTACCTTTCTCAATCTCGGAGTGGAAACGTTGTTTGCAGAGTTCACAACCTGCTACACTTGTGAGAAACATTGTCTTTTGTTTGGGGTGCTCCATATGAGCATGTGTCTGGTTTCTCTTTCCTGATAATGTTGAGGTAGTGTGTGCGCACCTGAACACGCATAGAAGTACCTGTCCTGCTGCACAGGAAATGTAGGAAAGTGTTTTTTATTTATTTTTTATATCCGTTGCGAATTATAATATATTAACTATAGTTCCTCACAGTAAGCTATTTGAAAAAGGTTTTAAGCATGTTTTCAAAATGCATACTGCCTCCAGCTCACATTGTAAAGTGGTGCTGTGCACTAATAGGTTGTTGCCTGCACTTGAATGTTGAATGGGAGGCGTGCTTCAATTACCAGTTTAGAGGAAACATTTTTTAGCTCTTTTTAGTTGTGCACTAAAACTGTTTTAAACATGCGATTTTCATTGGGATTTGTGGCGCAATGAATGGGCTTATAAAAGCCAATTTTACTCTAGCAGCAACCAGCTGAGGAGCTGCAGGAGAAATCCCGCTCAAAATAGGCTCTGTATGCTGTGCGCGTATAATAGTTGTTGGATAAATAAGATGCATGATGACTAATGAATACACAGGCCAATTTAATTACACAAAATTATTCAAATTAGCCTATAGACCGATAAGCATGACAGTGAATTGTATTTCCATGAACTGGTGTTTCCACCAATGAATTAAAAAGTTCTTTTTTTATATTTTTTTTGCCAATTGCCGGCTAACGGAAACCCTGTTGGTTAATGTACTCTGCTCTCTCCTCATCTTAGTCCACTAGCAGGGTGGAGGGTGCGGAGACTGTGGACTCCATGCATGAGGATGGAAATATGGGATGCAGAGTGCTTGGGAGATGGGTGTGTGAAAATACTGACCATGCAAAAGGTGTGGGTTCAAGCTAGATTATGCTGATACCTGACAGCTGTCCAAGCCAGCGATCTTGTCTACTGTATGTAATCAGGAACTTCACTTCCACACACCACATTGGGTGGAGTCCTTACTTCTGCCTTTAGGACAGAGGATAAAAACACATTCTCATTGCTCATAGTGACCGAAGAACAGTGAGTTTCAAAGGTCCATTTGCACTAGCTTCCTGTTGAACAGTGCTCTAAAACAGGTGGAGAGATTTTTAAAAAGTTTTTCAGAGGAGAGGAGCGTTTTAGGCTCCTTGGGAAAGTGGGCCACAAGTCCCTGCGGTGAGTGGTGCTATTCTGGGGTAGGCGCGGTGATGACGTGTAGCCGACCCGGATTGAGAACAGACTCCATCTTCTGTCCGTATCCGAGAGGGGGGGCTGAGGAGCGGTGCTGATCGGAGAGATTCGCACGAGAGGGACTAGAGAGGCTGTAAGTCTGCCACTGCGCACCCAGCTCCAAGACACCTTTGGCGGGGGAGAGATCTGGCATAAAGACCCTTCTGGAGCAGTGAGTATGGCACTGGGTCCACCTGCTTTAGGCTCGGGTTCTGGACACCTGCAGTGCTTATCTTCTAGATGTGTCGTGCTAGATGCATGTCATAAGCTGAGAGTGTTGTCTTGGTGAAGTTTAAAGAACTGGGGATAACTATTTTTCCTCCACTTTATTGGTGGCTGTTTGTGCCCAAAACCCAAGCAGCCCTGCAGTGAGAGGAGGTGGGCTGGGCTGCTATTAAAAGATCCCATAACCAAGCCAGCTGCTCCCGTTTCCGCTCTCATCTTAATTGAATCATTGCTAGTGGAGTGCGCCAGCCAGTGAGAGTGCACTCTACAAATCATTATACAGTAGTGACTCTAGCAACAACTAGTTTGTGATTCCTCCTGACCTGTGCTTTCTGACCTGTGCTTTGTGATGCCTGATCTTTGGTGACTGTGGAGGGGGGGGGGGGGGTAGGTGTGTGTGATTGGGGGGGGGTGCAGGCAATAGCAGGACTTAAAAGTACCCTCTGAGGAAGAGTTGTTGTAGGTTTAGTCTGTGTTGGTTGTAAAGAGTTGTTGTGGGTTTAATCTATGCGTGTCGCCTCAGGTTGTTTGCTACGGCAAGCGAATCTTTCATATCAATCGGAGCTGATCAGAATGAGTTATAAGACGACCACTGACTCTATGTTCATCAGGATCGATTCAATCGGCTACTCACCACAGTGGAAATCATTACGATCTCTAATTAGTCAGGACTATCACTGACCAAGGTGTGTGCCAGGTCTCGCACCCTCCTGCTTGACAGTCAGTGTGAGGTATTATGTGAGGTCAGGTGTTATCAGCTGTGGTCTGGACTGGAGACTGACATGTTATGATGTGTCAAAGGCAAGTGGAGTGTATATCTGGCATCGCTATGGTGGAAAGGTGAGTGATTGAAGTCTCTGGACTGTTTGACTTTGACACAGTGAGACTTGTGGTGGTGCAGAAAAGCATTGATTGAGCACAGCGGTTTCGCCCAGCAGTGAGACGGTTAAAAACTCAAAAGGGAACTAGGCCATGTACATCCCTTTTTCACAAGCACCATCCAGAGGGTGTGCTGTCAGCATGAGAGGGAGAGAGAGCGAGGGAGGGAGAGAGCACATTTCTTTGAATGCATCACTGCATGTCATTTGAAACAAAGGCTGAGCACAAAGATGAGGGCATGACGAGATGTATAAGATCACAAACACACACACACACACACACCTTTCTAAGATTGGGAAATGCTCGCCACTCTACTCCAGATTCTGCTGTGACTCACCAAGCAGTGGTACTAGGCAGGTCGGGAGTGTGAGAAACTTATCTGCTGCCTCTGTGGTGTGTGTGCGCTCGCACCTTGTCCAATAATTCAGTGACTACTTGTCTTTCAATGCTAAAAGTCCAGTACATTTAGCCCAGGCTCTGAACTCAAGGAAAGGATGGGGCTTATTTGGTGTCACTGCCACTTGTTCGGTTTCATTCCTTTACCCTTTTAGCTTTCTTTTGTGGTTGAAAAGCAAAGCTTTGTTCGCACACTCATAAAGCAAGAGAAACTCATAAGTGGTGACGATACTTCTGAAACAGAGCAATCAGTCATATTAAATGGTAGACTGATGATGGGAAGTGCGTGTGCGTTTGTGTGTGAGTGAGAGCAGTAGAACCCTGTGCATAGCTGTTATTAGCCTAGGTAATGGCTGTGTGTGTGCGTGAGTGTGTCCATGCATTTATGATTGCGTGTGTGTAATAGAGCAGTAGAACCCTGTGCTTGGCTGTGTCCTGAACAGAATTATTACTTCACGGCAGAGCATTGATTGGACGGTGTGTATTTATAGCTCTGGTCAATGGGGCCTCTCAGGACAACAGCCATCACATTGTTTTAACTTCTCTAGGGTAGGGGGCACTATTTTCACCTCCGGATGAAAAGCGTGTCCAAAGTAAACTGCCTGCTACTCGGGCCCAGAAGCTAGGATATGCATATAATTGGTAGATATGGATAGAAAACACTCTAAAGTTTCCAAAACTATTATAATAATGTCTGTGAGTATAACAGAACTGATTTGGCAGGTGAAAACCTGAGAAAAATCCATCCAGGAAGTAGGATTTCTTTATTTTTGTAGTTTTCTATTCAATGCCATTACAGTATTCATTGACTTAGGACTCAAATTGCAGTTTCTACGCCTTCCACTAGATGTGAGCAGTCTTTAGAAATTGTTTCACGCTTGTACTCTGAAAAATGAGGGAGTAAGACCAGTCTGAATGACTGGACCCTAAAGTGTCACAGAGCTTTTTCATGCGCAATCCCGAGAGCGCGCCTTTCTTGTTTACCTTTTATATTGACGACATTATTGTTCGGTTGAAATATTATAGATTATTTAGGCTAAAAACAACCTGAGGTTTGAATATAAACATCGTTTGACATGTTTCTATGAACTTTACGGATACAATTTTTTTTTTCTTCTGCCTGTTGACTACGTTTGAGCCTGTGGATTACTGAAGATAACGTGTGAACAAAACTGAGGTTTTTGGATATAAAGAGAGACTTTATCAAACAAAACAAACATTTATTGAGTAAATGAATGTCTTCTGAGTTCAACCATATGAAGATCATCAAAGGTAAGTGATTAATTTTATCTCTATTTCTGACTTGTGTAACTCTTCTACTTGGCTGGTTACTGTTTGTAATGATTTGTCTGCTGGGCGATGTTCTCAAATAATCGCATGGTATGCTTTCGCCGTAAAGCCTTTTTGAAATCTGACACCGTGGTTGGATTCACAAGAAGTTCATCTTTAAACCTATGTATAACACTTGTATGTTTTCTGAATTTTTATCATCAGTATTTCTATTTTTGAATTTGATGCTCTGCAATTTCACTGGATGTTGGTCAGGTGGGACGCTACCGTCCCACGTACCCTAGAGAGGTTTTAACAGGCTTTTGCCCATGTAGTCATGGGTTAATAACACGGTTCATTAAAGAATAGTGATAGTCATTTGTAGGGCTGGGAATTGCCAGGGACCTCACGATATGATATTATTACGATACTTAGGTGCCAATACAATATGTATTGTGATTCTCATGATTCTATATGTATTGCAATTCAATACTGTGATTTTATTGCAATTCAATGTTACAAACATATTGCTCTCCATGTCTGCTGCAGAGACGAGAGCCATGAGAAGTTTTGATCAGTTGCTGAAAACAAATTGGCTCCCTATAAAAAAGAGGATTGAGAACAAGCTATGACGTTTTGGTGCAGGTAAAGCAACTAGCACAAAAATTATATTGTGATATTGTCAAAATGAGGTCTTGACGGATTTGTCCAAAATCATGTCAGAACTTTTCTGGCCTTGCATTTATGGCAGTGTAAGTTGTTGTTAAATCATATATTAAGCATTAATCAGTTAAATTAGAGATTGAACTTTAATCCTGTAAGAATCCTGGATCTAGCTGTCGGACAGTTTTTTATATAGAGATCTCAAAAATGCAGTCTAAGTAACATTTTGTGTCTCCTTATGTTACAGGGTGAAAACAGTTTTCATGAGCACACAAATCCAAAATGATGTATGCGATTGCAAAATCAAATGCTTCTAACTGAAAGAGTCACCTTACCTTGTATTTGTATTTATTATGGATCCCCATTAGCTGCCAAGGCAACAGCTATTCTTCCTGGGGCCTGGCAAAATTAAGGCAGTTATACAATTTTAAAGACATTACAATACATTAATTACAGAATTCACAATACACTGTGTGCCCTCAGGCCCATACTCCACTACCACATATCTACAACGCAAAATCCATGTGTACGTGTGTGTATAGTGCGTATGTTACCGTGTGTGTGTGTATGCATGTGTCTGTGCCTATGTTTGTGTCACTTCACAGTCCCTGCTTTTCCATAAGGTGTATTTTTTTCTGCTTTTTAAATCTGATTCTACTGCTTGCGTCAGTTACCTGTTGTGGAATAGAGTTCCATGTAGTCATGGCTCTATGTAGTACTGTGTGCCTCCCATAGTCTGTTCTGCTGCATGTCTTGTGGGGTATGCATGGGTGTCTGTGTGATAGTATTTTAAACAGACAGCTGGGTACCTTCAGCTTGTCAACACCTCTTACAAAAACAAGTAATGAGGAAGTCAATCTCTCTTCCACTTTGAGCCATGAGAGATTGACATGCATGTCATTTAATGTTAGATCTCCGTGTACTTTTAAGGGACAGCCGTGCTGCCCTGTTCTGAGCCAACTGCAATTTTCCAAAGTCCCCCTTTGTGGCACCTGACCACATGACTGAACAGTAGTCCAGGTGCGGCAAAACCAGGGCCTGTAGGACCTTCCTTGTTGATAGTGTTGTTAAGAAGACAGAGCAGTGCTTTATTATGGACAGACTTCTCCCCATCTTAGCTACTGTTCTATCAATACGTTTTGACCATGACAGTTTACAATCCAGGGTTACTCCAAGCAGTTTAGTCACCTCAACTTGCTCAATTTCAAAAATTTTCATTACAAGATGCAGTTGAGGTTCAGGGTTTACTGAATGATTTGTCCCAAATACAATGCTTTTAGTTTTGGAAACATTTAGGAGTAACCTATTCCCTGCTACCCATTCCGAAACTACCAATAGCTCTTTGTTAAGTGTTGCAGTCATTTCAGTCACTCTAGTAGCTTACGTGTATAGTGTTGAGTCATCCGCATACATAGACACACTGGCCATACTCAAAGCCAGTGGCATGTCTTTAGTAAAGATGGAAAAAAGCAAGGGGCCTAAACAGCTACCCTGGGGAATTCCTGATTCTACCTGGATTATGTTTGAGAGGCTTCCATTAAAGAACACCCTCTGTGTTCTGTTAGACAAGTAACTCTTTATCCACATTATAGCAGGGGGTGAAAAGCCATAACACAAGTTTTTCTAGCAGCAGACTATGATTGATAATGTCAAAAGTCGCAGTGAAGTCTAACAAGACAGCCTCCACAATCATTTTATCATCATCAGCCAATCATCAGTCATTTGTGAAACTGCTGTGCTTGTTCCCTATATGCGTGCTGAAAGTCCTTTGTCAATTTGTTTACTGTGAAATAGCATTGTATCTTTTCCAGAAGTTTACTAAGGGTTGGTCACAGGCTGATTGGTTGGCTATTTGAGCCAGTAAGGGGGGGCTTTACTATTATTGGGTAAGGGAATGACTTTAGGTTCCCTCCAGGCCTGAGGGCACACACTTTCTAGTAGGATTAAATTGAAAATGTGGCAAATAGGAGTGGCAATATCGTCTGCTATTATTCTCAGTAATTTTCCATCCAGATTGTCAGACCACGTTGTCTTGTCATTGTTGACAGACAACAATAATTTCTTCTCCTCTTCCACACTGACTTTACGGAATTCAAAAGTACAATTATTGTCTTTCATAATTTGGTCAGATATACTTGGTTGTGTAGTTTCAGCATTTGTTTCTGGCATGTCATCCCTAAGTTTGTTTCTTGCCAATGAAAAAGTAAGTAGTTAGCAATATCAGTGGGTTTTGTGATAAATGAGCCATCTGATCAAATCAAACTTATTTATTTAGCCCTTCTTACATCAGCTGATATATCAAAGTGCTGTACAGAAACCCAGCCTAAAACCCCAAACAGCAAGCAATGCAGGTGTAGAAGGCTTGGAAAAACTCCCTAGAAAGGCCAAAACCTAGGAAGAAACCTAGAGAGGAACCAGGCTATGAGGACTGGCTGTGCCGGGTGGAGATTATTTAAAAAAACATGTCCAAGATGTTCATAAATGACCAGCATGGTCAAATAATAATAATCACAGTAGTTGTCGAGGGTGCAACAAGTCAGCACCTCAGGAGTAAATGTCAGTTGGCTTTTCATAGCCGATCATTGAGAGTATCTATACCGCTCCTGCTGTCTCTAGAGAGTTGAAAACAGCAGGTCTGGGACAGGTAGCACGTCCGGTGAACAGGTCAGGGTTCCATAGCCGCAGGCAGAACAGTTGAAACTGGAGCAGCAGCACAGCCAGGTGGACTGGGGACAGCAAGGAGTCATCATGTCAGGCATTGTCCTAGCACTCAGGTCCTCTGAGAGAGAGAAAGAAAGAAAGAGAGAAAGAGAGAGCATACTTAAATTCACACAGGACACCGGATAAGACAGGAGAAATACTCCAGATATAACAGATATAGCCCCCCGACACAAACTACTGCAGCATAAATACTGGAGGCTGAGACAGGAGGGGTCAGGAGACACTGTGGCCCCATCCGATGATACCCCCGGACAGGGCCAAACAGGCAGGATATAACCCCACCCACTTTGGCAAAGCACAGCCCCCACACCACTAGAGGGATACCTTCAACCACCAACTTACCATCCTGAGACAAGGCCGAGTATAGCCCACAAAGATCTCCGCCACGGCACAACTCCAATGGGGTGCCAACCCAGACAGGAAGACCACGTCAGTGACTCAACCCACTCAAGTGACGCACCCCTCCTAGGGGCATGGAAGAGCACCAGTAAGCCAGTGACTCAGCCCCTGTAATAGGGTTAGAGGCAGAGAATCCCAGTGGAGAGAGGGGAACCGGCCAGGCAGAGACAGCAAGGGCGGTTCGTTGCTCCAGAGCCTTTCCGTTCACCGTCACACTCCTGGGCCAGACTACACTCAATCATATGACCTACTGAAGACCCATTCCATAAAAATGTAGCTCTATAGGAGAAGGCCCTGCCTCCAACTGTTTGCTTAGAAATTCTAGGGACAATTAGGAGGCCTGCGTCTTGTGACCGTAGTGTATGTGTAGGTATGTAGGGTAGGACCAAATCGGAAAGATAGGTAGGAGCAAGCCCATGTAATGCTGTGTAGGTTAGCAGTAAAACCTTGAAATCAGCCCTTGTCTTAACAGGAAGCCAGTGTAGGGAGGCTAGCACTGGAGTAATATGATAAAAAAATGTGGTTCTAGTCATGATTCTAACAGCCGTATTTAGCACTAACTGAAGTTTATTTAGTGCTTTATCCGGGTAGCCGGAAAGTAGAGCATTGCAGTAGTCTAACCTAGAATTAACAAAAGCATGGATACATTTTTCTGCATCATTTTTGGACAGAAAGTTTCTGATTTTTGCAATGTTACGTAGATGGAAAAAAGCTGTCCTTGAAACAGTCTTGATATGTTCGTCAAAAGAGAGATCAAGGTCCAGAGTAACGCTGAGGTCCTTCACAGTTTTATTTGAGACGACTGTACAACCATCAAGATTAATTGTCAGATTCAACAGAAGATCTCTTTGTTTCTTGGGACCTAGAACAAGCATCTCTGTTTTGTCCGAGTTTAAAAGTAAAAAGTTTTCAGCCATCCACTTCCTTATGTCTGAAACACAGGCTTCTAGCGAGGGCGATTTTGGGGCTTCACCATGTTTCATTGAAATGTACAGCTGTGTGTCATCCGCATAGCAGTGAAGTTAACATTATGTTTTCAAATGACATCCCCAAGAGGTAAAATATATAGTGAAAACAATAGTGGTCCTAAAACGGAACCTTGAGGAACACCGAAATGTACAATTGATTTGTCAGAGGACAAACCATTCACAGAGACAAACTGATATCTTTCCGACAGATAAGATCTAAACCAGGCCAGAACTTGTCCGTGTAGACCAATTTGGGTTTCCAATCTCTCCAAAATAATTGGGTGATGGATGGTATCAAAAGCAGCACTAAGGTCTAGGAGCACGAGGACAGATGCGGAACCTTGGTCTGACGCCATTAAAAGGTCATTTACAACCTTCACAAGTGCAGTCTCAGTGCTATGATCTAAAACCAGACTGAAGCATTGCGTATACATTGTTTGTCTTCAGGAAGGCAGTGAGTTGCTGCGCAACAGCTTTTTCAAAAAAAATTGAGAGGAATGGAAGATTCGATATAGGCCAATAGTTTTTATATTTTCTGGGTCAAGGTTTGGCTTTTTCAAGAGAGGCTTAATTACTGCCACTTTTAGTGAGTTTGGTACACATCCGGTGGATAGAGAGCCATTTATTATGTTCAACATAGGAGGGCCAAGCACAGGAAGCAGCTCTTTCAGTAGTTTAGTTGGAATAGGGTCCAGTATGCAGCTTGAAGGTTTAGAGGCCATGATTATTTTCATCATTGTGTCAAGAGATATAGTACTAAAACACTTGAGTGTCTCCCTTGATCCTAGGTCCTGGCAGAGTTGTGCAGACTCAGGACAACTGAGCTTTGGAGGACTACGCAGATTTAAAGAAGAGTCCGTAATTTGCTTTCTAATGATCATGATCTTTTCCTCAAAGAAGTTCATGAATTTATTACTGCTGAAGTGAAAGCCATCCTCTCTTGGGGAATGTTGCTTTTTAGTTAGCTTTGCGACAGTATCAAAAATAAATTTTGGATTGTTCTTATTTTCCTCAATGAGGTTGGAAAAATAGGATGATCGAGCAGCAGTGAGGGCTCTTCGATACTGTACTGTCTTTCCAAGCTAGTCGGAAGACTTCCAGTTTGGTGTGGCGCCATTCCTGTTCCAATTTTCTGGAAGTTTGCTTCAGAGCTCGTGTATTATCTGTATACCAGGGAACTAGTGTTAGGGGTGCAACTGCATCTAGGGTATTGCGCAAGGTTAAATTGAGTTCCTCAGTTAGGTGGTTAACTGATTTTTGTCCTCTGACGTCCTTGGGTAGGCAGAGGGAGTCTGGAAGGGCATCAAGGAATCTTTGGGTTGTCTGAGAATTTCTAGCACGACTTTTGATGCTCCTTGGTTGGGGTCTGAGCCGATTATTTGTTGCGATTGCAAACGTAATTAAAAGGTTGGTCCGATAGTCCAGGATTATGAGGAAAAACATTAAGATCTACAACATTTATTGCATGGGACAAAACTAGGTCCAGAGTATGACTGTGGCAGTGAGTAGGTCCGGAGACATGTTGGACAAAACCCACTGAGTCGATGATGGCTCCGAAAGCCTTTTGAAGTGGGTCTGTGGACTTTTCCATGTGAATATTAAAGTCACCAAAAATTAGAATATTATCTGCTATGACTACAAGGTCCGATAGGAATTCAGGGAACTCGGTGAGGAACGCTGTATATGGCCCAGGAGGCCTGTAAACAGTAGCTATAAAAAGTGATTGAGTAGGCTGCATATGAGAACATGACTAGAAGCTCAAAAGACGAAAACGTCATTTGTTTTGGTAAATTGGAATTTGCTATCGTAAATGTTAGCAACACCTCCGCCTTTGCGGGATGCACGGGGGATATGGTCACTAGTGTAACCAGGAGGTGAGGCCTCATTTAACACAGTAAATTCATCAGGCTTAAGCCATGTTTCAGTCAGGCCAATCACATCAAGATTATGATCAGTGATTAGTTCATTGACTTTAACTGCCTTTGAAGTGAGGGATCTAACATTAAGTATCCCTATTTTGAGATGTGAGGTATCACAAGCTCTTTCAATAATGGCAGGAATGGAGGAGGTCTTTATTCTAGTGAGATTGCTAAGGCGAACACCGCCATGTTTAGTTTTGCCCAACCGAGGTCGTGGCACAGACACAGTCTCAATGGGGATATCTGAGCTGACTACACTGACTGTGCTAGTGGCAGACTCCACTAAGCTGACAGGCTGGCTAACAGCCTGCTGCCTGGCCTGCACCCTATTTCATTGTGGCGCTAGGGGAGTTAGAGCCCTGTCTATGTTTGCAGATAAGATGAGAGCACCCCTCCAGCTAGGATGGAGTCTGTCACTCCTCAACAGGCCAGGCTTGGTCCTGTTTGTGGGTGAGTCCCAGAAAGAGGGCAAATTATCTACAAATTCTATCTTTTGGGGGGAGCAGAAAACAGTTTTCAACCAGCGATTGAGTTGTGAGACTGCTGTAGAGCTCATCACTCCCCCTAACTGGGAGGGGGCCAGAGACAATTACTCGATGCCGACACATCTTTCTAGCTGATTTACACGCTGAAGCTATGTTGTGCTTGGTGACCTATGACTGTTTCATCCGAACATTGTTGGTGCCGACGTGGATAACAATATCTCTCTACACTCGCCAGTTTTAGCTTTAGCCAGCACCATCTTCAGATTAGCCTTAACGTCGGTAGCCCTGCCCCCTGGTAAACAGTGTATGATCGCTGGATGATTCGTTTTAAGTCTAATACTGCGGGTAATGGAGTCGCCAATGACTAGGGTTTTCAATTTGTCAGAGCTAATGGTGGGAAGCTTCGGCGTCTCAGACCCCGTAACGGGAGGAGTAGAGACCAGAGAAGGCTCGACCTCTGACTCGCTGCTTAATGGGGAGAACCGATTGAAAGTTTCTGTTGGCTGAATGAGCGACACCGGTTGAGCATTCCTACAGCATTTCCCTCCAGAAGCCATGAGAAAGTTGTCCGGCTGCGGGGATCCTGCGAGGGGATTTATAGTAACGTTACTATCTGTACTTACTGGTGGCACAGACGCTGTTTCATCCTTTCCTACACTGAAATTAACCTTGGCTAACGATTGCATCTGAAGCTGGGCTTGCAGCCCAGCTATCCTCGCCGTGGAGCGATCGTTCTCCTGTATATTATGAGTACAGTGACTGCAATTAGAAGGCATCATGTTAATGTTACTACTCAGCTTCGGCTGTTGGAAGTCCTGACGAACCATGTCCAGATAAAGCGTCCGGAGTGAAAAGGTTGAATGAAAAAAAAGTTGAGTGAGGGACAAACTAAAAATATAAACGGTAATTAAAAAGTAAAAAATGTAAAGTTGTCAGGTAGCAAAGTAAGGTTGGCTACAAAACGCACAGCAGCATGTAAACAAGTCTGCAAGTTGTGACCGGAAATTACGCTATGTCAGATCTCCCTCTAATGAGAGAGTATTCTCTCATTATTCAATGAATGATGGAGCTGAGTTGGCTTTTTTCCCCAAAATGTAATTTAAAGTGCTCCAAAACTTTTTACCATGATTCTTTATATAATTTATCTTTGTTTCATAGTATAGTTTCTTTTTATTTAGCTTAGTCACATAATTTCTTAATTTGCAGTATGTTTGCCAATCAGTTTGGCTTCCAGACTTATTTGCCATACCTTTTGCCTCATCCCTCTCAACCATACAATTTTTTAATTCCTCATCAGTCCAATGGAATTTAAGTTTTTACAGTCATTTTCTTAGTGGGTTCATACTTATTAGTAACTGGAATATGCAATTTCATAAATGTGTCAAGTGCAGCGTCTGGTTGCTCCTCATTACACATCACAGACCAGCAAATATTCTTTACATCATCAACATATGAATCCCTACAAAACTTATTGTATGACCTCTTATACACTATATTAGTCCCAGCCTTAGGAACCTTGATTCTTAAAACCTAAACCAATACTGTCATTAACGTGGTTCTTCAATAATTATGCATTACTTGTTGGATGTGCATTTGGTATCAAGCTGATTTAGTTACGCTGTGATATTTTCATACATCATCTTCTGATCCAGGAAGGAATTTTCAGAATGACAGTCAAGTGACGAATAGCTGTTGTGCAATGCAACAAACGTGTTGGAAAAAAGGTGTTTGCAAGGAATATCCAGAATATTTTGGTGTCTCATTCATTACGCTGGTGAAATCGTTGGATCTAATATCCCTAGCAAATTGATGTTGATCATCTGTTGTTGTCTGCTTGATTAACCGAGAATTTCACGTTTTCATATGTTATTGTGCCTCGGATTGGACACCAAGTCTATCGTGCTCAATTGTATAGGATAGACTATTGCGCAACACCCAACGCTAGTCCTATTAATTATTCTAGATATAATGACAACAAATTACATAGCCTAGTGGGCTTATTCACAATATGATTTGGTAATGAAATAACATTACATACATTTTTCTTTCCATGTTGCACCTGCAATTTGAAACAATACAATGGTGTCACGACTTCCGCCGAAGTTGGCTCCCCTGCCTGTTCGGGCGGTGCTCGGCGGTCGTCGTCACCGGCCTACTAGCTGCCACCGATCCCTTTTTCGTTGTCTGTTGGTTGTGTCTTATTAGTTTCACCTGTGTCCTGTTCTATGTGTTTGATGAGCGTCCTTTTTTATAGTATGTGTTCCCGCCCTTGTTTTGTGCGGGATTGTTTTGTGTTACGTGTGTTGTTAAGGTAGAGGTGTTTATGTTCTGGACCTGCACCCTGTGTTTTGGGTGGTCCAATTTATTTAACCGCGCCCTGTGTTTGGGCTTGTGGGTTTTTGTGTGCCATATTGTTAAGGCTGCGTAAGGTTCAACTGAGATAGGAACAATGACACAACTGAACTTGATTAAAATAATTGTTTAATTCAAAAGTTAATATAGGGTTCACTGCACCACCCCGCAGGGTGGAACCGAGAACTGACTTGTTACTGACAAAGATATTATAATATACTCATGACAGAGATAGTTCCCGCTTCCGAGCCGGCCTGTCAGAGTAGAGACTGGGCGTGGTTTAGACTCACCCAGCCTATCGTTGGTGTTGGTGCTTTAAGCCAGTGCTGGCCCCTTAGCGCATATGATGTCCCGGCGCTGTTGCTGTGTAGATTACGCTCCCTCACCCCAAAGACTGAGGTCAGACAGCTCTGCAATATTGTCTGAGCTATTTGCACCTGTATACAAAGCCCACTGTTCTCGCTCAAGGCTAACCACAGCTTCCCAGCACACTTATCTGGGGCTAACTGTTACTTCCAGCACAGACACCCAGGCTCCCAGGCCAACAGTTGCTAATATTCAATCACATGTGTTATAGTATTGGGTTATAGTGCATAATTCAGAACCTCACAGATGATCTTCGTGTGTATAGTTGATCTATTATTGTCTATTGTACACCATAGTCAGCAGTCTCCTGATTCACCCCCCTCCCTCTACACCCCTCCTGTGCCTCTCTGCCCTTCTTAACACACACACATTTCACACTGCTGTTCATATCTTATGCCCTTGTACATTGTTACATACAAAACACATTCTTTGGGTTGCACCCTAACAGTCAGGCTTCTGAGAATATTGTACAATGCAGGTTCACATGAGTCATAAATTCAAACTTTAATACATAAGATATTTTCTTGTTTATAGTTAGTTAAGCAAGCATGCTAAAAACCTTAAAGAACCCCACAATATTAAAGTGCACTTTTTTCCCTGTGGAGCTCTCTGCGCCTGATTCCTTCCTCACCCGCCTAGTCCCTCGTGACAAATGGGCCAGAAGTAGCCTACTTGAATTTGGAGCTCAGAAATTCAGTACTTTAATTTTTCCTGAATTTGGTGCTTGAAATGTCCTTGTAATTTTTGTAGCCAATTTATGTTCCCCTGCTCTTTTATAATTATCCGTGAATTCATTTTTGATCGATTTTGGTGATAAATGTGGCCACTTTCGTTTGTTTCCATTCAAATCCTTCCATTAAAAGGAACCTGTTTTTTTGGTCACGTTCTCATTATAAAAACAGCGATGGTGAGATTAATGATACCTCTATTCATGGCTTCATTACATGTGCCTCCGTCGGCCACATAGGCAGCAGAAAAATCACGATGCATGCATCCAATCTATTTGTCAGGTAAGGTCCACATTATTGTCACAGATTTTGAAATATAATAATAATTCAAATATCAATGCATTGGCAAGGCCCAAAAATGTATTATTCTTAAAGTGGTAATGGCCTACTTTTTATTAAAAAATTATATATACATAATTTTTGGTGGGGGGGGGTCAATATTAGGCCCTGTGTGTACAATTTATATCAAATATACAATTACACAACATTGACGTCCTTGAAAATTACAATTAAGTGCATGAAAATTTCCCTGAAAGTCCTTGAATTTGTCTTGCCAATGTCTGTGTGAACCCCGCTTAAAGGATGTATAGTCCTATGTTGTTGTATAGGTGGAGGAGTTATGGACCAATCTGCATATTCACTTTTATTCCTCTAAGTACACATGTGGAAATGCATGAAAATATATATATATATTTTTTTACCATTTAGAAATATTTATCCCAGTGTCACACATTTGCCCCATTATTAATAGAAAGACCCTTACCCCGGTATACAGTATATTTCAACGCCACTGTTTATATAGAAACGGTTGGACGGTATGAAAATCTGGATACCGCCCAACCCTAGAATGAGTCCTACATTCACCTGTGATGCAGAAAAACAAACTGCACAGCTATTGAGCGCTAGCCCTGCAATGTCCGTTTTTTTTACCGGATTTACAAAAATGACACTTGGATCTAATGTATTCATAGTTAATAAAGTACTTATAGAATACCTGTTTTAAACCATGAAGAACTGCATGAAGAACCTGTTTCAAGGACATATTGGCAGGTTGTTTCTTGATAGCACACAGCTTGTTGGACTCTCAGGTGAAGCAGCGCTGGCTCCCTCGTAGATCAGTAGATTATCTTTTTATAGAATGCTTCAACAGAGCAGACTGATTCAGGGTCAAGCCTTTACATTGTTACATACCATAATTACAATCCAAACACCAACATACATTACTGGGATGGAGCATCATTCTTATGTGTCTCTGCCATGAGGTTAATTTTTGTTAACCACTGTACCTGTAACTTTGTGCCTTAGCATAAGTAAAACTTTAGCCCAAAAATTCTCAACTATAAGCAAGTCACAACTATTTCATGGTGGGAGGTTGCAGGAAATTATCTGATGGTAGTAATATAAGGCCACTGAGTGGGCAGCAAGTTAGGTTGTGTTGTAAGACAGAACGGTTGTAACTATTACTGTCCCTACACCTTTTTCATTACGTTCTCCTTTTACCTCTCGCTCTCACTCACTCACTCACTCACTCATTCACTCACTCTCACACACCACACACAAAGACTTTACGCCTAACGTGGTCCCTGCAAATTCATTTTTTGTACCCTCCCCCAGATTTGTGCCTCGACACAATCCTGTCTCTGAGCTCTACGGACAATTCCTTCGACCCCATGGCTTGGTTTTTGCTCTGACATGCACTGTCAACTGTGGGACCTTATAAAGACAGGTGTGTGTGTGCCTTTCCAAATCATGTCCAATCAATTGAATTCACCACAGGTGGACTCCAATAAAGTTGTAGAAACATCTCAAGGATGAATGGAAACAGGATGCACCTGAACTTAATTTTGAGTCTCATAGCAAAGGGTCTCAATACTTCTGTAATTTATTTTTTATTTTTATACATTTGCAAACATTTCTAAAAACCTGTTTTCGCTTTGTCATTATGAGGTATTGTGTATAGATTGAGGGGGGAAACTATTTCATACATTTTAGAATAAGGCTGTAAACAAAATGTGGAAAAGTCAAGGGGTCTGAGTACTTTCCAAAGGCACTGTACCTTAAATAATATTTCCCCTAATGTTATTACTCTACCCCTTTCTCTTACCTCCTGTTGCGTCATTCCTTCCTCGCTTTCAACAGTTAAGCTAAAGGAAATAATTTTTGTTGTTCTTATGTTCATCATTCTAATGACATGCTTGAATAATATAGTACTAGAGTTAGATGCAGATGGCTTTCACTTCCCTTCACAAAGATTGAATGGTTATGGGTCTGAATAAATAACTGCTATAGCCTACCGCCATCACTTGTTCCCTCCTCTTTCAAACTACCCATCAGTTCTGTTGACTGTTGGATTTAACATTCAGCAAACAAGAGCTTGCGTCCCTCTTCAAATAGTCTATTCGAATAAAAAATTCAAAAAATATAAAATGTCCTGCAGGCTATTCTAGTCTAGCTTTTCCTGACTGGGACTCCAAGACCTAAGGAGCTTTTTTTAACGGGAGGCCAGCAGAGCACAGGTGCGTGCGTATTGCAAAAGAGACAGTGGCTATAAGTTAGAAGCTTATTATGAATAACCCATCATTCATTAGCTAAATATAAGGCTAATACTGCATTAAATGTATTACCTGAAAGAGGTAGGCTAGGATGTCTTGAACAGGATGATCTATTTTGATGCAATTTGAATGGAATTGATGGAGAGTCTGCTCACGCATGCTCTGATTTAAAGCAACGATAAACTCCAGCTGCAATAAAAAAAATCTTTACAATTCAAAAATATGCTTACCCCCGAAAGCCAGATGGAGATGTGTAAATTAGACGTGCATTCAAACCTTATATTACTGTAGCAATATGCTATGCTGCAGCAAATGTAAGCATACCTGTCACAAGTGAAAAAGTTACCATGATGAGATGATAGGTCCATACCGAAATGGTCTGTCCACACCATGAGCGTTTCTGATTGATCATGCAGAAAGAAGGCCGTAGAGAATCCAGGTTTCGACATTGCATATTAACAGTTCACGTCATGCTGTTAAAATAAATAATTTATTATAATTTACCGGTTTCTCGCAGTTATTTAACCCAGGAAAAGGGAGTGGTTTTGTGTGGTTAATCTTGGTAACCGGGTTCCCGCCATTCAACCCTAACCTTCACCGACACTTTTTCACCTCTCCCTTGACCCTTCACCATCTCTCCCTTGACACACACACACACCATTCCTGTGCTCATCCTTCATTCTCCCTGTTAAAGGTCCCTGTTACAGCAGATCTGCTCGAGTTGGCGAAATGTGCTCACGCTCTGTTCACAGGATTTAATATTGTCCTCCTGGCTATGACACTGTCACCCCGAGCTGCAGCTAGAGTCAGTGTGCGTGTGTGTGTTTCAGTCAAGATGGACTGTAAATGAGCATGTCTTTTGGCTCTCTTTAATATTTAGTTACCACACACCACAATGTGTTTATTGCAAATAGTTAATAAAAACAATCTTAGAATTTAGATTTGGGTGTAAATCTGAAGAGGAAAAATGCAGTTTTCAAACAGTCGTTAAGACAGTGTGTGTTTGGGTGTCATAACGATGCCATTACCCTTATCCTCACTCTAAATCCTCTAAATATTTAAGTGTTGTTTTATGTGGAATGTCACTTGAGTTTATCGATCCCCATTAAAACTGGTTAAATGCTCTCCCCTCCCAGCTGTGTGTAACTGACTGTGTGTTTTGCTCTCTCTGGACAAAGGGACTGAGCCGAGAGGGCAAATCCAGGGAGGCCTGAAACCTCTCCCCACAGACCTACTGCTGCTGAAGACCACCACCTCCCAACACCAATGACCTTCTACAGTGTACATCTCTTCAGTTTTTACATAAATACTACTCATGAAAGTTGACCTTTTTGCCATTTACCTCTGCAGGCTAATAAATAAAAATGTTGCCGCTTCTTTTTCAGGAACCATTGACTGTTGCGCCTCAGACCTTGTAATGGAAAATCGTGGTAAGTTTAGCTTCTTGTTCATTGTGGTTTGTGTAGTAGTGCAACATAGACCTGGGTGTGTTTATGGGGCAGATTGATTTTGCTGCTACTCAGCGCACAGCAGACAGCTATGGCACCCTCTGTAGGCTAATGAGACAAGCTCCCTCCCTTTCTTGTTAGAACCAGTCTGTGTGTTGAGCTTCAGTTCCATCTGCCTGCTGAAGAGGCCTGGCCCAGTCTGTTTTCCAGGTCGACAGGTTCTGGGCTCATGCGGATTGGCCCAGCTCTCTGTCTCTCCCGCTCTCTGGAAGCCAGCCCATTTTGGAGGCTTTATGTGGGGCAGTGAGAAAATGCCGTACAACTACAGACTCCATCTTTAGAAGCAGAGAAAGAAAGGGAAGAGGAAAAGGGTCATACCTAGTCAGTTGTAAAACTGAAATTTGTCTTCTGCATTTAACCCAAATGGAGGGCTGCCTTAATAGACATCCACTTCATCGGTGCCTGGGGAAGGACAGACTGTTTTACCTTGTCGGCTCTAGGATTCTTTAGCTGTGCTTGATTGAGCTTGCCTGGCACAATGGAACCAATAGAATAGTCCCCAAAGTGACAGCTTTTCAAACCTCGCCCACCTGGCACTCCAGACAGGCTCAATCAAACGCTCAAAGTATTTGAGGGAAAACAACTATTTAAACCCAGGAGCATGTTCAGAATAGAACTTTCAGATACTGTAGGAATGTATTGTGTAGAACCGATATGATTGTCTGTCAGATCATGCCAGCTCGATTCACTCTATTCCTATATGCGATGTCCAGAACGTTTCACATCACTGAATACACCCCACGTCCGTTCAGTGCCCTGTGTTGTCATGTTGCATGTGACCCCAGGTAGTGGGTTTAAACATGCCCTTTGTTCTAACCAAAACAGCCTGGCTGGCTAGCCTTCCTCCTCTTCTGCCGATCTCTCTCCACCCTCTCCTATGAGAAGGAGTCGTTTGTGTTGGTCCCTTCACACTCCTTTCTCCCTCTGTCTCTGTATCTTGCCCAAACAGTTTGCCCCTCTCCTTGGCAAACATAGGTTCAAAGGCATGCTAATCCCTCGGAGCCTGTTCAGATTCCGACAAGGAACCAGGCCCAGGATGGACAGAAAACAGCAGCCAGCCAGCCAGCGTTGAAAATTGAGAAGTAGGGTCGTTCCACCTCAAAAAGCACAAGAAAGAGGATTTCGACACCCACCGTTTCAAATTGTTCTGAAATCTTTTCTGATCAGATTAGCATTACTTCAACATTATTTTGTCAAAATATAATTTGATCTCTGAGACAATAAGCTGATTGATTGCACCCGAATTGTCCATTTTAAATTAGAGGATTCATATAATATTCAATAAAAATATAGTACGTAACATTCAATTTGGACCCCAACAAAAAATCTTACAATGAGTAAGATTCCAACGGACCCCCCACGCCAATCCGTATCAGTTTTCTATGTTTGACAAGTATACTGAACAAAAATATAAACGCAATAATTTCAATGATTTTATTGAGTAAAATCATTGAAATTGTTGCATTTATAAGGAAATCAGTCAATTGAAATAAATAAATTAGGCTCTAATCTATGAATTTCACATGACTGGGTAGGGGTGCAGCCATGGGTGGGCCTGGGAGGGCATAGGCCCACACACTGGGGAGCCACGCCCAGCCAATCAGAATGAGTTTTTCCTCACAAAAGGGCTTTATTACAGACAGAAATACGCCTCAGTTTCATCAGCTGTCCGGGTGGCTGGTCTCAGACGATCCCATAGGTATAGAAGCTGAATGTGGAGGTCTTGGGCTGGCGTGGTTAGACTTGGTTTGCGGTTTTGAGGGCGGTTGGACCAAATTCTCTAAAATGACCTCGGCTTATTGTAGAGAAATTAACATTACATTCTCTGGCATTGTTACCGGCCTCAGTCTGTAGCTGAGGTGGCCTGTAATAGTAAAAAGAATGGACACAAGTTTACATCTGCAAAGTTCTGGTTTTATTTATTCTAAAGAATGTTTTTTTTTCATTTTCAATTTTCTATTTTCTTGTTCGCACTTTTAAAACATTCACATCAAACAAGTGCACACTTTAAATTACACAGCATAAATGCACTTTACCTAAATCAGAATTTTAAAAAATTCCACTAATAACCCTGTCTTACTGTATGATTGCACATGAAAACCACAATGTATTTCACATTCATACAATAGAAACACTTTTATATATGAAGACAAAAATAACTGAATGTTTTTCTACATACCACTACCAATAAAGAAAACTGACAGCAATACATTCAGCTTTAAGATAGTGGCACCTCCGTAAAATCGTCTCTCTCTCAACCACGCTCCAGACTGAGCGTGCGCGGCCAGTTTACCAGCTCGTGAACACAATTTTACACAAAACCAATAACATGTAAAACGAACTCAGAAATCCATAACAAATGGATTCTTAATAAAATCTCCCAAAACAAAATCCAGTACAAGTAAGCTACTCAGTAAAGTCTCTGTGACTTTTTACCTCAGCTAGCATCAAGCTAACATATACTCTCACTCATTGTAAATCACGTTCTTCTCTCACTCAGTTCGACACAAAACCAACACAAAACCTTTCCTAAAGTGATAATACCTTGACAAAGTTGTTAAATAGCATGTTTTACATGTTCTTTCAATATTAGAAAGTTTGGAAGTTCTGTTACATACCTGCAATAGTAAAAAGAACAGACACAAGTTTACATCTGCAAAGTTCAGGCGCTTTCTTTATTCTGAAGAATGGTGCGCGCACTTGGCCAGAACTTTCTGTTTTTTCTACTACCACAGTGCAACACCGCCATCTATTGGCCTGATGGACTACTAACGCATGTAGAATATACACATTTAGATTAATTCAGACAAATATATAAACAAATATGTTTTTAGTGACTTTGTTTTCAACCCATTACAGCAACAGTTCTGGTGGACATTCCTGCAGTCTGTATACCAATTGTACGCTCCCTCAAAATCTGTGGCATTGTGTTGTGTGACAAAACTGCACATTTTAGTGGCCTTTTATTGTCCCCAGCACAAGGTGCAACTGTGTAATGATCATGCTTTTTAATCAGCTTCTTGATATGTCACACCTGTCAGGTGGATGGATTATCTTAACAAAGGAGAAATGCTCACTAACAAGGATGTACACTAATTTGAGAGAAACAAGCTTTTTGTACGTATGGAACATTTCTGGGATCTTTTCTTTCAGCTCATGAAACATGGGACCAACACTACATGTTGCGTTGATATTTTTGTTCAGTATAGTATGAAGCTGCGGCTCAGAGTATTGTTTCTTCATATCCTATGTAATGCTAAAAATTTAGCATTTAAAACAGTGGCCAGGTAAACATGGGTGTCATGGCATGCTGAAATAACATGGAATGAACCAGTACCGTCTCAATGAAGTAGATAGTTGTAGCTCTGTCATGAGTGCTGACTGGAAGTGAATGTGAAGAAGGCTTTTGTGAAGCGTACGTGGCCATTTTGAATGACTAGTCATTGTGTATTCATTTTTCACATTTACATTTGAGTCATTTAGCAAATGCTCTTATCCAGTGCGACATACAGGAGCCATTAGGGTTGTGCCTTGCTCAAGGGCACGTCAACAGATTTTTCACCTAGTAAGCTCGGGGATTCAAACCAGCAACCTTTCTGCTCTTAACCGCTAGGCCACCCCATGACCTCCTCAGCAGTACTAGCGACATCTCTGCTGATGGAATGCTGTGTGGTCTCAGAGCAGACACTTCCTCCTCTCTCTATCTGAACTTCATCTCCATTGATAGAGGACACAGATAGAAATAGATCTCTCTCCTAAAGGACAAGCTAGTAGCTTTGTACCTGCTCTGGTTTTCCGACTTTAAGCAATTTCATTTCTATGTCGGAAGTGAGTTAGAGAAGGTACTACTTTCTATATTTTTTTATTCAATTTTTCTCTCTCGGGCCCCACTGCCCATCCTTTCAGTTCTCTGTGAATACTCACACCTCTCAGCCCTACTGGCAGAGTTGCTGTTAGAAGCCCCGTGCTCATGCTGTACATCCATATGGTGGCTCCATAGAGACAGAATATGAATACCTCAGTGAGTGTCATTATTTAACCTTTGACCTGGATCTGGCCACTGTCAGGTCACATGAGCAGTCAGAGCCCACCGCTGCTCAAGAAACGACTTTCGTTACTGCTGGTTTTGGTCTATTAAGCCTCATTCAAAGTGGAAAGAGATCCTGTGCAGAACTGTGGTGGGCATATATGAAGGGCTAAAGCCCGAGAGGTTAGCCAGAGAATGTTGGTAAATTCTGTTGTGGTAAATCTAATCTTCTCACTCACTATAACACACACACACACACACACACACTAAAATACAAACACACATTTATACACCACCAGTGCAGCTCAAAGGAATGATTGGCATCCGTCTGTGAATGCTGACCGGAGGGAGGGTCAGTGAGAAAGGGAGAGGGTGGGGAGCACTTCAAGGGAGCAGGGAGGGTAGGTCTTACGGAGACCGAAAGAGGGAGGGAGAGTGGGAGGAGTAACCGAAAGAGGTACAGGGGAAAGAAAGTTGCAAAGAGTTGCTGGCGAAGTAGACAGAAAGAGGAGACTAGTGAACTTGGTTGAACAAGCTGTGGACCAGGAGTGCTCCTCCTCTGCCCAGCACGGTGTGCCTATTCCTGGGTAGAAAGAGCAAAACAGGCCCCTCTGGGGCTGGATCATGGGACAGAGCCTTCCTCTGGAGACCCCAGCTCAGGACCAACACCAACACATCCACCGCAGCGGTGAGTTTCTAGCTTACTTACTCACTCACTCAGTCACTCACATACACCTGCTCTATAATCAGTCTCACAAGTACACATTTATAAATAAACTCAAACACTTTCACTCACTTATGAAAAGATCCTTAGTGTTCAGTTTTTCAATTTCTTTTCAACATCTTGGCTGCTGAAAAAAAGGAGGGAGGGCAGAGGAGAGGCGGGGGCTGGAGATTGTGTAATCAACAATGTTGCACACTTTATTTATCTCTCTTTACCACAGGGAATGCTAAAAGTCACTGGGACCAGGTGGATGAATATCAGCTGTGTGTGTGCGTGCACCCACATTACTGAGTGCAGGATACCCTTCTGACATTCTGTATGCAAAACAAAAAGATTAGCCGCACAAACACATGTCTCACTGTTTGCGGCAGTAAACTGTGAGATATTGAAACATTTTCTGAGAGATTACTGGAAATAGGATTGTCTGTCTGAATGTGTAGTGTGTTATTATGTGCTTTCTTTGGAGCCATTCCATCCAGCTTTCCCTCAGTATTGTTGTGGTCTGTTATCCCATGGAGGTTAAGCCTACGAGGTTGGGTCGTCTTGCTAGGTTATTGTATAGAGATGAAGTTAGGCAACCAGCGAGTAATCGGTCTAGTGTGCCACTTGTGTAACAAGTTAAACAAGCACACCAGGCAAAAAATGGTCCAGCCCATCTTGCATTTGAAATGCCAGATGGCCAGTTCGACCCTGTGTGTAGGTACTAGTACACAAAACCAGGTTGAGAAATGGTTTCAACCGAAAACTTTAGGTATTGGAATTACCTCTCTGTACCACCCACTAGTGACAAGTCAAAACTTATCTAGGCTCCATTTCAAAACATGGAAGGTGACTAGTTTAGGGTTGAGGAGGGAAAGGGTTGGCTTTCCTTGCGGAAGCAGACTCGTATGTAAGTGATCAGGCTGCTCGAGGCAGTGGGCTTGCTGCTGAGGCCCTTTAAAACAACACTATCTGCTCTCCACCACATGCTCACCTGACTGCTCCTGCTATGAGTCAATGAGTCATGGGCCTGAGGTTAAACCTGGATCATAGTTAGCTACAGTTTTTTACGCAAGATATGTGATAACTATGTTTCCATACTCAACGTTACAGCTTAGCTTATACAAAACGGCGCCATAGATTTTTCAACTAACCAGTTCTTGGCGATACTATCTTCTAGAGGTAGACCGATTATGATTTTTCAACGCCAATACCGATTATTGGAGGACCAAAAAAAGCTGATACCGATTTAAAAAAAAAAGAAATGTATTTGTAATAATTACAATTACAACAATACTGAATGAACACTTATTTTAACTTAATATAATACATCAATAAAATCAATTTAGCCTCAAATAAATAATGTAACATGTTCAATTTGGTTTAAATAATGCAAAAACAAAGTGTTGGAGAAGAAAGTAAAAGTGCAATATGTGCCATGTAAGAAAGCTAACGTTTAAGTTCCTTGCTCAGAACATGAGAACATATGAAAGCTGGTGGTTCCTTTTAACATGAGTCTTCAATATTCCCAGGTAAGAAGTTTTAGGTTGTAGTTATTATAGGAATTATAGGACTATTTCTCTCTATACGATTTGTATTTCATATACCTTTAACTATAGGATGTTCTTATGGCACTTTAGTATTTATTCTCCTCGCTCCTACCTGGGCTCGAACCAGGAACACATCGACAACAGCCACCCTCGAAGCAGCGTTACCCATGCAGAGCAAGGGGAACAACTACTCCCAAGTCTCAGAGCGAGTGACGTTTGAAACGCTATTAACGCGCACCCCGCTAACTAGCTAGCCATTTCACATCGGTTACACCAGCCTAATCTCGGGAGTCGATAGGCTTGAAGTCATCAACAGCGCAATGCTTGAAGCACAGCGAGGAGCTGCTGGCAAAACACATGAAAGTGCTGTTTGAATGAATGCTTACGAGATTGCTGGTGCCTACCATCGCTCAGTCAGACTGCTCTATCAAATCATAGACTTAATTATAACATAATAACACATGGAAATACGAGCCTTAGGTCATTAATATGATAAATTCTGGCAAATTAGTTCGCAACGAGCCAGGCGGCCCAAACTGTTGCATATACCCTGACTCTGCGTGCAATGAACGCAAGAGAAGTAACACAATTTCACCTGGTTAATATTGCCTGCTAACCTGGATTTCATTTAGCTAAATATGCAGGTTTAAAAATATATACTTCTGTGTATTGATTTTAAGAAAGGCATTGATGTTTATGGTTAGTTACAGTCATGCAACGATTGTGCTTTTTTCGCAAATGCGCTTTTGTTAAATCATCCCCCGTTTGGCGAAGTTGGCTGTCTTTGTTAGGAAGAAATAGTCTTCACACAGTTCGCAACGAACCAGGCGGCCCAAACTGCTGCATATACCCTGACTCTGTTGCAAGAGAAGTGACACAATTTCCCTAGTTAAAAGAAATTCATGTTAGCAGGCAATATTAACTAAATATGCAAAAATATATACTTTAGTATTGATTTTAAGAAAGGCATTGATGTTTATGGTTAGGTACACGTTGGAGCAACGACAGTCCTGTTTTGCGAATGCGCAATGCATCGATTATATGCACCGCAGGACACGCTAGATAAACTAGTAATATCATCAACCATGTGTAGTTAACTAGTGATTATGATTGATTGATTGATTGTTTTTTTATAAGATAAGTTTAATACTAGCTAGCAACTTACCTTGGCTTCTTACTGCATTCGCGTAACAGGCAGGCTCCTCGTGGAGTGCAATGTAAAGCAGGTGGTTAGAGCGTTGGATTAGTTAACCGTAAGGTTGCAAGATTGAATCCCCGAGCTGACAGGTAAAAACCTGTCGTTCTGCCCCTGAACAAGGCAGTTAACCCACCGTTCCTAGGCCGTCATTGAAAATAAGAATGTGTTCTTAACTGACTTGCCTAGTTAAATAAAGGTGTAAAAAAATATATATATAATTATATTTAAAAAATCGGTGGACACCGATTTCCGATTGTTATGAAAACTTGAAATTATTCGCCCATTCCGATTAATCGGTCGACCTCTACTATCTTCGTTCTCGTGTCAGGTACAAGGTTATCTTCTAAATGTCCGTGTTCTACAAAAAAATATATGAAAACCATGTTTTGTATCGAGCGGGAAATGCCTCTTGCATGTGTGTAGATCTTTGTTTTGCCCGCACTGTGTAACTTGCTGTCATCTACTACTAGAAACAACTAGTTCCTGCAAAGTTGCTGGGAAATGCTAGATGTGCGTTGGCGAAGAACCTCCCAGCACGGTACAAAACATGGATTTAATAGCTTTCTGATTTTTCCCCCTGATTTTTTTGTAGAATCACCTGCAACTGGACACAAACATTTCTAAGAACATTTTCCCTAATGCCCATTACCCAGGCCTCTTTCTTTTTGTGGTGGGAGACTTGGTGTGAGATAATGATGTGTAGTTCGAAAAAAACAACATATGACAACTCTTTTTATCGACTCAAGTTGACTCGAGTCAATGATTCGTTTTTCTGAGTGACTCATTCATTTTTTGTCGTTCTTTTGAACTGCTGGCCGCATTAACTCTATAGCAGGATTAATACGTGCTTTTCCGGCTCATCAAATGTGCGCCGACCAACAACTGTCTGTCATATATGCGTGCTGGAAAATATATCATGCTGCAGGCAGCATAGAGAAGAAAAATACATGTTTAGAACTGATAACAGCCTCTGCGCAACAAACTCGAACTTGAGAACGAATTGTTTGGGGTGCTGCAGTTGACGAACAATATTGTGCTTGTCACCCTCACTGCAGTCAAGCAATGCATTCCGCCAAGAGCCGTTCACAATCTAGTCCGGTTGCGGCCACAACTAGACCTCGTTTCAAGTATATCAATAAATAATATTGTTTGTATTCCTAGAAATCTGGGCGTTACTGACTCAAAATAGTCAAGATTCGTTCTTTTGACTATTTTTTGACTAAGATCATAGTCAGTAAAAATAGCTTAACTTCCCATCACTAGTCTGAGGTGTGGAAGATGCCACCAGGTGTGGCTATTAGCATTGCTTTGAGGTCATCCCAGTCTGGCGGTTTCCACTAGATAGTAAAGCCACAATGTCGAAATTGGCTATATCGTAAAAATGGGAAATCACATTTTAAGTAGATAAATTGTAGAAATAGGTGGAACTTATGACTTTGTGGCTGTGGTAACTGTTACAGGCTTTGGTTTTTGAGGTTGGTTCTATTTAGTTGTGGATGCGCACTGATTGGAATTATCCTAGTTGTTCAGGATGTGTTGCACCTGTCGCCTCGTTAGTCAGTCGTTAGTTTCAGGTGATATTTAAGAGCTACAGAGCCAATGCTTCAGTGGGCATCTCTTATGTGAAACAAAGCCTTTTATCATGTCTCACCTGTTTGGTTTGTGCCACATTTATTTGCATTCCCTTACCTAAGTTGGTGTGAGTTGTCTTTTCCTTTAGTTTGTCTGCTATCAGGCAAATCCAGTGGGTGTTTGTTTGGCCAGCACCCAGTCAGTAGGCACCCCCTTGGATGCCTTTTAAAACCCCACCTGTTTCGTTCTGGTTGTCAGAGGCTCATTTGTTAGTTCCCTATTTCTATTGAGCAGCGATTTAAATTTTGGGGGAATGTAACATAACTAGTGATGTCCAAGTCTGACCCTGTTTCCTTATTGGCAAGCTCTAGATGGGCAGGATTCCTGATTGGACAGCACTGTCTAGCCTGGTATCCTTGCTGTCACTGCATCATTCACTTTGAACTTGTCTTCCAGACCTCTCTAAGGTCTTTGTTTTTACATAAAATCATTGTACACAACACTTAAGGATTCTTCAAGAGGTCTGGGTGATTGATGATTTTTAGAAGGGAGTGATGATGGAGGGTTTATGGTATTGTTATACAATGGGTGGGTCTAATCCTTAATACTGATTGGTAAAAATCGCATTCCAGCCGGTGTCTATTCCACAAATTACCACCGGCTAAATCTATGATGTTAAAATGCCTATTTACTCTGTTCCATCTGACTGCACAATCCACTGTCAGCCCAGCCTATAAACTTGATCTCCATTATAAAAAGCATCTAGACATTATCTCACTTTTCTTTTACTCTAACATTTAGTTTTCAACAGCAGAGATTTGTGTAAACCTTACAGAACAAAAAGACTGAACAACTGGATCGCGTCTCTAGCAACCGAACCGATAGAACGAACGACCAGCCAGCTTGGGTAGCAACCAGTGGTGGGCCGTCAGGGCCAGCAAGGCCTTCTCTGCTGGCCTAAACATCATCAGAATATTAAAAAATGTTTAAATATATTTTCCCACAAATATGTATTAAATTATTCCCCAGAGTAAGAGTTATACTCTTCATTTCATAGCTTTCCTCTTGGTTGCACTGCTTCCAGCCCCAGGTTGAGATTTGGAGGGCTGGTCTTTATGTTAGATCTTTTATCCAATCATATTCAGCCATCATGTGTTGCCAGGGGTCTAAAATCTGCCCTCAGGCCTTCAGAATCAACAGTGCGGGCGCTTGTAGCTTAAAGTGAATGGAAATGAAAATTTAGTGTCAACCAATCAGCTTTAGAGTAGGCTATTGTACGCCTGCTGGCTGGCTCCAGTGTTACACAGGAGCCAGCTAGCAGGCGTAGTGCGTGCACGTCTTTTGATTGGATTACCAATATTGAGAGGCAGGTCCTATGGGCAGGTCTATGCAGAACCTCAGAACTAGGAAACTGAATTTGATAAACGAATTAATTTGCGTACTACTAAACTGTTTTTTCAACCCACAATGGCGGAAGGAGGGGAAGATATCGATTTGGTCGAGGATATAATTATAACGCCATTCTCAAGACGAACTTTTCAAGAAAAGTTAGACATTGTAAGGAGAGGTCGCCCGACGCCGACGCTACAAAGCCTGTCACAGGCGGGAAAGGGGTTCGTTCGCCACTTTCAAAGTTCCAACTACGAGCGCTATCAATGGCTCACAGGCTCCGAGAAGCACTGCAAACTGTACTGCTGGGAATGCCTATTATTTGCAAGTGATCGATTTGGTGTTTGGAGCCACACTGGCTTTGCAAGCTTGAGTTGTCTAACCAAGGCAGCAACGAGACACCAAAGTACGGCTGGGCACTTACAAGCAATGGTGCTTTTGAAAACTTTTGGGGACACCCGAGTGGATCTACAGCTCAACGAACAAGCGCGCAGGGCAACGGAGCTGCACAATGAAAAGGTGAAGAAAAATAGGGAAATATTGAAAAGACTCATTGATTGTGTCATGTTTTTGGGTAAACAGGAACTTTCATTTAGGGGACACGATGAAAGTGCTGACTCCACAAACAAAGGGAACTACGTGGAGCTTCTTTCTTTTCTTTCTGAAAGCAACACAGATTTACAATACCACCTGTCCACTAACAAAGTGTTCATTGGGACGTCAGGCAAAATACAAAATGACCTAATTTATGCTATTGCTGAAGTGATGGGAGAAGAGATCAAAATGGAGATTAAAAAAGCTCCCTTTGTTGCTGTTATGGTGGACGAGACAACAGATGTGGGAAATGCAGCACAGCTCTCACTCGTCCTGCGTTATGTGACGGACACAGGAGTCAAGGAGCGATTCATCCGATTTGAAGATGTGACAAGCGGCAAGCAAGCTGATGACATTGCCGCTCTTATTTTCCGTTTCTTGGAGGAAAATGAATGTAGTCTGGATAAAGTTGTGGCACAGTGTTTTGATGGCGCAGCAGTCATGGCATCTGGACTCAATGGGGTGCAGGCTAAAGTTAAGGAGAGGGCACCGATGGCCTAATTCATTCACTGCTATGCACATCGACTAAATTTAGTACTGACTCAAGGAGCCTCAAAGCTTAAAGAATGCAAGGTCTTCTTTGCCAACCTCAATGGCCTTGCAGCATTTTTCTCACGATCCCCTAAGCGCACGCAACTGCTGGATGACATCTGCAAGCGTCGTCTTCCTAAGGTTGCACCAACGAGGTGGCAATATACATCTAGATTGGTCAATGCAGTCTTTGAAAAGAGAGTTGCCCTAAAGGAGCTGTTTAACCACTTACTGGAACATCATGATGACCATGACGGGGATACAGTGCTTATGGCTGATGGATTTAATGCACGTTTGGATGATTTTGAGTTTTGTTTTTTGCTTGAAACATTCAATGGGATTTTTTATTATTCGGATGTGCTTTTTGGAATTCTACAGAAACAAACTTTGGATGTACAATTCTGCCTGACAAGGGTGAACGAGTTTTGTGACACAATTGAGCGAGAGAGGCGCAGGTTCAGTCAAATCTACGATGACACAGCGCGCATCTCAAGTTCACCCAGCGCACGCAGAGGCCCAGCACAAGGAGACCCTCGCACATACTACCAACAACTCCACAGCAATATTCTGGACAACATTCTTTGCCAGATACGAAACAGGTTTCAAGACCACGAAAAATGTATGTTTCTCTCCCTCCTGGACCCCCAGCACTTTCAGACCTACCGGAAAAAATTCCCGCAAACAGCCTTCTCCAGCTTAACAGAGAGTCACGGAACACTGTTCGACCTATCCAAGCTAAAAACAGAACTGACTGTAATGTATGCTATGACTGATTTTGAAGGGAAAAGTCCCTCTGATCTCCTTGATTTCCTTAAGCAGAAAAATCAGAATGAGGACATGGGGCAACTTTACACATTGACATGTGTGACAGTGACTATCCCTGTGTCCACGGCTTCTGTCGAGCGGTCATTCTCGGCCTTAAAGCGAATCAAAACGTATTCCAGAAATGCTACTGGACAGACTCGGCTTTCAGCATTAGCCTCCATGTCGATAGAAAAGGACTTATTGGTGGAACTAAAACGCACAGATAGACTGTACAACAGAGTCATTGAAGTCTTCTTGAGGAAAGAAAGGAGGAAGGATTTTGTGTTCAAATAATCAGTCTTTGGTGAGTAGGCATACAATGCATTTTATTTTTTATTAAATGTGTATGTATGTTTCGCATTTTATTTCGTTAATATTAAATAACCTATTAAACAAAATTAAATGGCAAATGGCCTATGTTGCAAATTATTTGTTTTCTTTCTTTTATTTTCAGTGAATAGTTATGTCTTTATCATCACGGTGAAACTGCTTTGGGCGCGACAATGCGCTGTTTAGTGAACACACTGTATATATTTTTTGGGGACTTAAAGCTCAAAGTTTGTGGACCAGAAATGGATAGAAGAAGAATATTAATATAACTCTGTTGCACTCGACTATGTTCTTGCCTATTAGTTGAACTGTACTGTATTGTACTCTTCCCCTGCAATTCTCTGAATAAAAATGTCAATTTCAAGGTGACGCAACGCCTGGTTATACTGCGTTTCTGTCTAAATGTATAGTGTCTAGAGCCATGGCATCATAATGATGGTAATAAGAGGTGGATTAATTCGGGTGGGACTGTGTAGGACCTCACTGAAGGCCCAGGCCCACGGCACGCCACTGGTAGCAACCCTAGATTTGTGTCAGGACTATATCTTGTGGAAGGATGAAATGGTATGAATAAATTCATCAAAATAATGTTTTTAATGAAAATATGTCAATCATTATTTGAATATGTTGGTAACCTGTTGTATAAAAGTGATAATGTCCTTGAAGCCGGTGTTTTGAAGGATATATTGGCACAATTTGCTAACACCCCTGCCAATATACCGCCTTCTCTGGCATTATCACTTAATATTATGTCCTGTGTGCTTTATAGCCTACAGTTGAAACAGGCTCTCTGTTTCCATGTCCAGTACAGTAAGATGTGTGAGTAGTGGAGGTTGACTTTGTTCTCTGTCACAGTAAGGATCAGGGTGGAGTGCCGTTTCCTCCGTTGTTTCCCAGACCCCCTCCCCCCTTTCCTCTGTCCGAGTCACACAGCTGCAGACAGCCTACACACACCGGACCTCCACTCACTCTTCAGGCACGCGTTTGACAAGAAAATGGGTATAGGAAGGATCCATTTGGTCACCTTTCGAATCTCCGGGATAAGATCAACTGTATTTCTTGCTACCAGCTGAATGGAGTGAATGTGCTGCCTTGTGTTTCTGGTAGTATCAGTCAGTCAACCCACTGTGGATCTGGAGTGTGTCGGCCCAGCACAGCCAGCATTTATCCTGCTTGAGTGGATTTTAACTAACCTGCCTGCCTGCCTGCCTGCGTGCCGTGCTCTCCTTGTCAGAGGCAAATCGTTCTGCCAGAGGCTGCTGTGCCTGTGTGTAGGAGAACCAGGGGAGTGTATGTGTTACAGACAACTGCGTTTAGCAACTCATTCTTTGGACATCATGAACTGAATCCACTGGTTTTTGTAACTTCCCGAGGAGATGGATGTACATGGTTTGGACCTGGCCTCTGGACTTTGATGTTTTGTCCGTATGTGGCTTAGCAGCCTTCTGTGGGTCTCTGCGCTGTCACAGCCAACCCCCGCCCCTCCCTACCTAGGGTGTTGTGATCGACTAGGGGCAAGTGTTTGGGTTTTTGAACAGAACCTTCTGCTTCCTCATGGCATGCTGCCTCAAGTCCCACCACCATGGAAGCTGGACCCTGACCTCTCACCCAGGTGACTAGCTCTGTAATATAACCTCCACGACCCTGCTTTGGTGCCCATTTCCACCTTTTGACATGTTTCCTCTACATCCACTTCTGGTGTTTTGAAGGAAGGTATTGTATAGTATTATTACATCTGCCCATCAGCAGCTGGCAAATATTATAGCGTTTTTTAAGCGTGCGTTTTTGTGTGAACCGAATTGCTGGGGCAGTGTTATTGTCAGGACATCCTGTGTTTGTGGGACTGGTTGGTTCTTTTGCCCCAGCCCATCTACACGGTAAATATTATGTCTGCTGAATTAATACCTCAACCTTAGAGGAACCTGGCTCACAGAGATGTTCTGTGACAGGCCTTGTGAAGCTCAGCACCTTGTCAGTCAGCCTGTCAATCACCTGAGCTGTTACCATGGCAGCTGGATGTCTGTACGTGTCTCGGAGAGAGACTCACTCAGGCCAAAGAGAGAGTCCTACCTCCAAATATTTTTTAAAGGTGTATGACTCCACATTGTTAGTGAAAAAGCATAAAGAGTGCAATGTGTGTCTGTGTGCTTCCACGTAGCCTGTTGGTGTTGAAAGGCTTATAACAATATTCTCCCAAGGGGAGGAAGGGGAGGAATGTGAGACTCTTGACTGTGGGAAGCTATAGACGGAGGCTAGTGCAAGAGGGACTCTCCCATCTCATAACTGTTGGCTACTTGGTTGTGAATGTGTGGAGGAGTACATGCGCTTTCACCATCACCCTGCCAAAGCACACACAGTCCCAGAGCTCTGAGCTAACGTTAGTAACCTTCCTAATGAGCCTGGCCCTCCCATGTTCTTTAATCACGGTGCATATGGGTGTCAGGCTAGCATAGCTAGGCTAATGTTCCTCTGCACTTTACTCTGTGTGCATATGGGTGTCAGTCTAGCTCAGTTAGGCTATAGGTTAATGTTCTAAAACTACACTTTACTCAGAGTGCATGGGCCAGGCTAAACAGCAGCTGGTGCACAAGGTTTTGCTCGCCTGAGTTAGAGCTCAGCTAGGCTACTGTAAAAATGTCTGGGCAAGGGTTACCTCTGCTCTCTGCTGTTGTTATGTTGCAGATGCCCAGTTGTGGTTGTCATATTTCAACAGTGTTTCTTGACTCTCTATTCTTGTCTCTCTGACGCCATTGCTCCAGTTGATGAAGTTGACCACCTGCACACCACGACGGAGGGAGATGGGGACAGCACCCCTCTCCCATGCAAGGGCAAGGGCAAGTTCTCTACCCTTGGCAAGATCTTCAAACCATGGAAGTGGAGGAAGAAGAAAAGCAGCGAGAAGTTTACGGAAACTTCAGAAGGTTTGTGTTCCGGTTTCATTGTGTTTGCTAGTTTTTATGTGTTGCATTCAGTCTTTATCAAACGCCTTTTCAGTGTGTTTTCCTGTCTCCTGGTGATATGGCCAGTTTTCCAGTGTATCAAGTTCAGTCTGCTTTAACAAGACGATTGTTATAGTGGTTAGAATTAAAAAATATATATTTGAAGATCTGTAAACTTACATCTTTGACTTCTGGAACGTGAAATGACACTAAAATTTGAAGTATTATCTTTGGTTTTATATGCTATCTGGAAGAAATCTGAAAAAAAACCTCAGTGCATTAACGCACTGGCTTAAATTCTGTGTGTTGACGGCAGTTCTGGAGAGAAAGATGTCGATGAGGCGACCGAGGCAGGAGCTTATAGAACAGGGAGTGCTGAAGGAGCTCCCGGAGAATGGTAAGAGTGCTGCCGCTGGTGATGTCACTCACTCACCTGATCCCCACATGACTCAATCAGCCAGTTCCAGTTGGCTCACTAACCCTTCCACTTGCCCCTAAACTTTGAATGTTTGGCGAAAGATTGCGCCAGAGGGCAAAAGATGGCGCCGAAGGGTAGGGCTGCCGTCTTATCGGCTCTTAACCAACCATGCTATTTTGTTAGTTTTTTCACGTTGTTCGTAACGTTTTTGTACATAATGTTGCTGCTACAGTCTCTTATGACCGAAAAGAGCTTCTGGACATCAGAACTGGGAATACTCACCTCAAATTGGTCGAGTCGGACGCGAGGGATATACTATGGACACCAGACCATGCCCAGATCCCCGTGATTCGCTGGAAAAGTAAACGTAGGTTTCACGGAAAGAAATCAGGATGCCTTGTGAGGGTCAGGCGACGAGTGGCTAATCTGCCCTTGCCTTCCGTTCTGCTAGCTAACGTTCAATCGCTGGAAAATTTATGGGAGGAGCTGAAAGCACGTATATCTTACCAACGGGACATTTAAAAACTGTATCTTATGTTTCACCGAGTCGTGGCTGAACGACAACATTAAGACCATACAGCTGGCGGGTTATACACTCTATCGGCAGAACAGCAGCCTCTGGTAAGACACGGGGCGTGGGCCTATGCATATTTGTAAATAATAGCTGGTGCACAATATCTAAGGAAGTCTCAGGGTTTTGCTCGCTTGTATCTCATGATAAGCTGTAGACCACACTATCTACCTAGAGAGTTTTCATCAGAATTTTTCGTAGCTGTCTACATACCACCACAGACCGAGGCTGGCACGAAAACCGCGCTCAATGAGCTGTATTCCGCCATAAGCAAACAGGAAAACGCTCATCCAGAAACTTGCAAACTATTACAGACTACAAAGGGAAGCACAGCCGAGAGCTGCCCAGTGACACGAGCCTACCAGACGAGCTAAATAACTTCTATGCTCGCTACGAGGCAAGTAACACTGAAACATGCATGAGAGCATCAGCCGTTCCGGATGACTGTGTGATCACGCTCTCCGCAGCTGATGTGAGTAAGACCTTTAAACAGGTCAACATTCACAAGGCCGCTGGGCCAGACGGATTACCAGGATGTGTACTCCAAGCATGCGCTGACCAACTGGCAAGTGTCTTCAATTACATTTTCAACCTCTCCCTGTCCAAGTCTGCCATACCAACATGTTTCAAGCAGACCACTGTAGTCCCTGTGCCCAAGAACAGTAAGGTAACCTGCCTAAATGACTACCGACCCGAAGCACTCACTTCTGTACCCATGAAATGCTTTGAAAGGCTGGTCATGGCTCACATCAACACCATTATCCCAGAAACCCTAGACTCACTCCAATTTGCATACCGCACCAACAGATCCACAGATGATGCAATCTCTTTTGCACGCCACACTGCCCTTTCCCACCTGGACAAATGGAACACCTATGTGAGAATGTTATTATCTGTTCTTTAATAACTCTACCTACATGTACATAATAACCTCGACACCGGTACCCCCCGCACAATGACACATTGACTCTGTACCGGTACCCCCTGTATATAGCCCCGCTATTGTTATTTACTGCTGCTCTTTATTTATTTTTGATTCTTATCATTTAGTTTTTTAGAGATTTTCTTAAAACTGCATTGTTGGTTAAGGGCTTGTAAGTAAGCATTTCACTGTAAGGTCTACACCTGTTGTATTCGGCGCATGTGACAAAAAAAAATGATTTGATATATGTAAAGTGTAAGCAACATGGTGGACGCTCCACCACTACCCTACATATACCTATCCAGACCCTTCAGATCTGCAAACATTTAAGGGTTAGGGCAGCCAAAGGGGAGGGAGCAAATTGAAAATGACTTTATCTTTATCAGACGAAAGTCCAGTGCTATCACACCTACACAGACAGCATAGTCGATGACAGTAACAGCTTCAAATTCAGCACACTCAATGGCAGTTGAAGAAAGGCAAATTCACTCTCATGCTCCCTTTTAAACAGTATAACTGTATATTTTGGTGAGAAAATGACATAGCGTTTTTCTTGAGCTGGGGAAAGTGGAACGAATTGCACCCTGCAGCGAAATAGCTTTTAAAGTCAGTGTGTTCTGTGCTTTTACTCTGCCGGCATCAGTGTTGCAGAGGCCCGTTTATTAAACATATTTCACTCCATGGGCAAAGCTCTGTTCCAGAGCTGTTGGCAGTTAGGACACCTTTCTCAAACCTTACATTCTGAATAGGGCTGCGAAATCATGTCCAGATGCACCGAGGGAACAAATCCAAAAGTCCATCCTGTGCCCTATTTCAACAAGCCAATTAAATTTGACCATTTATACTCAAATATGCAGAACATTTTGAGTAGAGATGATGGCTTTGTTAGATTTCTGGCTAACCCCTCCCTCACACTTGGTTGGTGACTCAAAGTAGTGTAGTTTATAGATCTTCTCATGTGTGAGTGATGATTGTCTCTGTATGGAAAGTCTCACTGCTTGTATCCATTTTTGTGACAGAAGGGGACGATCCTCACAGCCCCAAACAGCCCTACGTGAAGAATGGCCACACCCTGCCCGTGGGTGGAGGTGGTGGAGGGGGCAGAGGGCAGGAGAACCAGACAAGACCCCCCTCAGACTCTGGGATGAACCCCTCAGACTTTAAGATTAACCCAGCCTGGCTGCCCCAGCCAGAGGACCGCAGGGTCCGCTTCCCCCCGGACGTAGACCGCCATGGGGACCAGGGTGGCCCCAGAGGCTCCGGACATCAGGAGGAGGGCCGGCGAGGAGGTGGAGGAGGACTGTCCCAGGGGGAGGGGAAGTCTAACATGGCCTGGCAGGGCCAGATGATGGGCCAGGTGCAGGGGATGGGACAGGAGGAGGGTAGACGTGGGGGCAGACTACACCCTTCTGATGGAGAAAAGCGGCCGGGCCTGCAGAAGGCGCCATCAGAGGACGGAAGGAGGAGTCGCCCCGCTGAGACAGCATGGAAGCCCACCCTCCCCCGGCACGCGTCCGCAGAGGAGGGAAGGGGCCGTAGAGGTGAGCTATTAACACCGACACATTCTTTTACTTTTAGATTTGTATGTATTGTTGTGATTTGTTAGATATTACTGCACTGTTGGAGCTAGGAACACAAGCATTTCGCTACACACGCAATAACATCTGCTAAATATGTGTATGCAACCAATCAAATTTGATTTGACACACACACACCCTTATTCTGTGGAGTAGGGTGAAGCTGTCCCTAGACACTGATCTAAGGTTTGTGTTTACCCCCTACTACCCTACATTTGAAAAGGATCAGCTGATCCTAGATCTTTGCATAAAGGCAACTTCTACCTGGAGCCTGGTATTCTGACTGCTCCCTCCCTCCCTCCTTCCAGTCAGTCTTCCTCCTCTTCAGTCCTCTGGTTTGGGCCCAGATATAGACAGGAGTCTCGGAGCCTCTTTGCTCCCCTGAGTCCTGCTCCAGCTATGCGTCTTATTCAGGAACAGAAGGGAATAGAGGGAATAGCTCATCCTCTCCTCCTTTCGTAATTAATGCGGCACTATCGTTTTAACCATTCCTGCCCTTAAAAGCTAATGCCTCTCAGCTCAACCGTAACCCTGCTGAAGAGCTAAAGCTAATTGATACCATTCCAGCTATTACACACTGAGCTAAATACCATTTAGTGTCTGCTGTTTCTTTTCGATATTATGCTGTTCCTGATTTATCTTAATCTTCTCGCTTTCTCTTTCTCTCTCTCTCCCTCTATTGTCTCTTTTCTCTCTCACTCTTGACACTTCCATTTCATCCCTCTCCCCCTCTCCTTTTCTCCCCTTTTCTCTCTCCCTCGGTTTTCTCTGACCTACAGTGCCTTCAGAAAGTTTTCACACCCATGACTTTTTCCACATTAGTTGTTACAGGCAGAATTTTTAATTGATTCAATTTAGATTTTGTCACTGATCTACACACAATACCCCACAATGTCAAAGTGGAAATATGTTTTTAGAAGTGTTTACAAATTAATAATAAATGAAAAGCTGAAAAGTCTTGCATCAATAAATGTTCAACCCTTTTGTAATGACAAGCTTAAATAAGTCACTACAAAGATACAGGCACCCTTCCCAACTAAGTTGCCAGAGAGAAAGGAAACTGTTACAGAGTTTAGAGTTTAATGACTGCGATAGGAGATAACTGAGGATGGCACAACAACATTGTAGTTACTCCACAATACTAACATAAATTACAGAATGCAAAGAAGGTAGCCTGTACAGGAAACCTGTAATCCAACACAACACACCACGGAGTACCACTCTTCATATTTTCAATTGATTAAACTAATCATGTAAATTTAATTAACTAGGAAGTCAGGGCACCATGGAAAATCTTTAGATTACAAAGTTATAATTTTCAGAATATAACTCTTCAGATATTTTAATATCTGATCAATTAGTCTTCTATTAATGAATTATTCTTTACCTCACACCAGTCATCTGAATGTCGTAAATTGTTGGTTATCTGCACAAACCCAGCCTTTACTATAAATCATCCATACACCTGTAACGATTGTTCTCCTCCTCGTCTGAGGAGAAGCATGGATCGGACCAAAACGCAGCTTTTGTGGAATACATAAATGAATTTATTTAAACAAGACGAACACGAAACACACTTGATAAATTACAAAATAACAAACGACGTAGACCGACCTGAACATGAGAACTTACATATAACGAAAGAACGCACAAACAGGAACAGACTAGACAAACGAAACAGTCCCGTGTGGTACAAACACTGACACGGAAGACAATCACCCACAAACAAACGGTGTGAACAGCCTACCTTAATATGGTTCTCAATCAGAGGAAACGTAAAACACCTGCCCCTGATTGAGAACCATATCAGGCTAATTAACAATGAACCTAAACATAGAAACACATAACATAGAATGCCCACCCAGCTCACGTCCTGACCATACTAAACAAAGACAAAATAAAGGAAATAAGGTCAGGAACGTGACAGTACCCCCCCCCCCTCAAGGTGCGGACTCCGGCCGCAAAACCTGAACCTATAAGGGAGGGTCTGGGTGGGCATCTGTCCACGGTGGCGGCTCTGGCTCAGGACGTTGTCCCCACCCCACCATAGTCAATCCCCGCTTCCGTAGCCTACTCCCAATGGCCACCCTCCAAATTAACCCACCTGGATTAAGGGACAGCACCGGACTAAGGGGCAGCTCCGGACTGAGGGGCAGCTCCGGACTGTCTGACGGCTCTGGCTGGTCATGGCTTGCTGACGGCTCTGGCTGCTCATGGCTTGCTGACGGCTCTGGCTGCTCATGGCTGGCTGACGGCTCTGGCTGCTCATGGCTGGCTGACGGCTCTGGCTGCTCATGGCTGGCTGACGGCTCTGAAGGCTCAGGACAGATGGGCGGCTTTGAAGGCTCAGGACAGACGAGCGGCTTTGAAGGCTCAGTACAGACGGGCAGCGCAGGCGGCGCTTGGCAGACGGACAGCTCAGACGGCGTTGGGCAGACGGACAGCTCAGACGGCGTTGAGCAGACGGGCAGTTCAGGCGCCGCTGGGCAGACGGCAGACTCTGGCCGGCTGAGGCGCACTGTAGGCCTGGTGCGTGGTGCCGGAACTGGAGGTACCGGGCTGGAGACACGCGCCATAGGGCTAGTGCGTGGAGGAGGAACAGGGCTCTGGAGACGCACAGGAAGCCTGGTGCATGGTGTTGGCACTGGTGGTAATGGGCTGGGGCGGGGAGGTGGCGCCGGATATACCGGACCGTGCAGGCGTACTGGTTCCCTTGAGCACCGAGCCTGCCCAACCTTACCTGGTTGTATGCTCCCCGTAGCCCGACCAGTGCGGGGAGGTGGAATAACCCGCACTGGGCTGTGTTGGCGAACCGGGGACACCATGCGTAAGGCTGGTGCCATGTATGCCGGCCCGAGGAGACGCACTGGAGACCAGACGCGTTGACCTGGCTTCATGGCACCTGGCTCAATGCCCAATCTAGCCCTACCAGTGCGGGGAGGTGGAATAACCCGCACCGGGCTATGCACGCGTACAGGAGACACCGTGCGCTTTACCGCATAACACGGTGTCTGCCCGTACTCTCGCTCTCCACGGTAAGATCGGGAAGTGGGCGTAGGTCTCCTACCTGACTTTTGTGGAATACATAAATGAATTTATTTAAACAAGACGAACACGAAACACTTGATAAATTACAAAATAACAAACGACGTAGACCGACCTGAACATGAGAACTTAAACACCTGCCCCTGATTGAGAACCATATCAGGCTAATTAACAATGAACCTAAACATAGAAACACATAACATAGAATGCCCACCCAGCTCACGTCCTGACCATACTAAACAAAGACAAAATAAAGGAAATAAGGTCAGGAACGTGACAACACCAATTTGCTTAATCATTTATTTACTAACTAACTAAATAATCACAGAAATGCATAAACAAACAAACCGTAGATATTGGTTACTAACAATGATAGGGAAGATTTCCTAGTGGGCTAAACCGATATGACGGCTTGGTGTACAAAGGGAAGGGGGTGTGAACTGAGAAAGAGCGGGAAAGACAAAATGGATTCATTACACAGTCTATAATTATTTACATTGAAATGCTAATCCTTCGCACATGAACGCTCACTCATTTGGGAATAATTGCAATCAATATATATTTACGCCCATATGTCGTTGTGATCTTCTCTGTTGGAATCATCAGTCCGTCTGCGGGAGAGTCAGTTCATCAGAGAGTCTCTGGTTACTCATGGTGGTAGCTCTATCGGCGGCTCCTGATAATGTCGGTTGTAATGGATACATCAGGCGTCCATTGTTCTTAGAGTAGATGTTTCGGCGGTTGTCGGTATTCGCATCCCAAGTTTACATAATTTCTAGCTGCAGACTAGTAATTTGTATCTAAGATTTGCTCTTATTCTATAGGGATCGATAGTCTCAGAATTTAACCATTTCCAGGCGTGTAGCCAATGCTCCACATGGTATGGTTTTCTAATCTTGGTACTCAAACCTGTGCCACCTCAGCTTACACCGAGGTATGCGTGGTCTTAACTATTCGCAATCAAAGCTCACACTGTGGGTTTGCTTAGTCTATAGAGGATTTTCTTAGGAGGGGCTTTTATTCGTAACAGTAGAAAAGGCGGTTCCATGACGCCAGATCATGTCTGCGCTCACGGGGGCGTGGCCGCTGACTAGTTATACAGGGACAGGGAATACAATTCTATCAAAATGAAAGGTTAACATCACATTACATTATTTCACAAAGAGTTTCATCTTTACTCATTCATTTTATACAAGAATTAGATGCAAACACCATAATTGAGAAATGTACGCATTCAGATTAGTAATGTGTGTTTCCTGTACTCCATGAAGTCACCAAATGAAACACACTCAACATAACTGTCCCTTAAGTGTCCATTGACCCTTTCCACATTCTCACAAGTGGACATATAGTTTCATTTTCCCATTTTGGGGATTTAGGAGTTCGGCCACGTGAAATCCTTTGTTCACTCTGTGGTCTCTCTATCTGCATGAAAAGGGGAAGAGAGTCTCCACCAGGAATTTACGACCTGAGATAATAGAACCTGGGTGTAGGAGAGAGTGAGAGAGGGGGAAGCCACTATCTACACCCAGAAAGGGCCACGTCATGACTGAGACAAATTCACCTTTCATCAGGACAATTACCTAAAACACAAGGCCAAAATATACACTGGGGTTGCTTACTAAGACAACATTGAATGTACCTGAGTGGCCTAGTTACAGTTTTGACTTAAATTGGCTCTATGGCAAGACTTGGAAATGACTGTCTAGCAATGTTCAACTTGACAGAGCTTGAATATTTTTTAAAGTATAATGGGCAAATATTGTCCCATCCAGGTATGCTAAGCTCTTAAGAGTGTCAGAGCTGTAATTGCTGCCAAAGGTGATTCTAACATGTATTGACTCAAGGGGTTGAATACTTATCTAATGAAGATATATTGCGGTTTTATTTTCATAAATAAAAACAATTTACTTTTTTTTCCACTTTGACATTGAGCATTTTGTGTAGATCATTGACAAAAAAAGGACACATTTTAATCCCACTTTGTAACACAACAACATTTTTAAAAAGTCAAGGAGTGTGAATACCTTCTGTGTTTCCTCTTTTCTCTGTGACATCAGCATGTGATAAAGACTTGTCTATAAATAAACTTCAGCTTTGAGAAGTGGCGTGGGATAAGAAGCAGGGTTAGGGGAATGGGGGGAGGGGGTTTGGTAATTACAGCACTGTTTGTCTACACAGCTGATCCCCTGATAATGACAATACACACCGACACACGCACACACACACACACACACACTAGAGTGGCTGAGTGAATGGCACAAATTGTCTCAGTGCTCCAACCCAAGACTGAAACATTTATGTTTTTTAGGGAGATGCATAATGTGATGAGATAGTATCTTTTCCATTATTGAAAGAAACAAACACGCTCCAAAAAGCCTAGCAGTGTGTAGCGAGTTGCTTTGTGTACGGTCTTTGACACGAATGCGCCCATGTGTCTCTTATGATGATGATTAGTTATTAAATGTATAGTGCTCTTTAACACATGTATGTTATGTAACATATGTCTTGTGTGCTGTGTGTTTTGCAGAATCGGATAGCCATTTTGTTCCAGACCCAGATTCGCTGCGGGATACTCTCCGAGAGTCGCTGCCACCCAAACAATCCGTTATGCCCCCCAAGTGGCTGATGAGCTCCACCCCCAAGCCCGGCAGCGAAGGGTCACCCTCACCCCACACCCTATCCAACCACCCTGCAACCACATACTCCTCCTCCTCCTCTTCTTCCTCTGCAGTTGCAAAGCCTGCCCGAACTGTCTCCTCTGCAGGCGCCAACACCCAATCTTCAGCAATAGTGTCCCTTGCTCCATCCTCCACCCCCCAGGCGACCAAGCAGCCACCCCTCCCCCTGCCCAAACCTGTCAACAGGGGCGTTAATGCTGCCATGTTGGGTGAGTAGTAGTACTAGTTGTGGTGGTTGTAGTAGTAGGGGCCTGTTTAATCACAGAATGACAGAATTAGCCAATGAGATGCCAGGGGAGACCAGGTGCAGCTTGCATCAATGCACACACACATTCACTCATGTGCACGTGCGCACATGCACAATCAGTGGAGCTTCCACGTGTAACTTCTAGTCACGTGTCATATGCATACATGTCTGCAGAAGACTCATGTTACATGCATAGGGGTTACTACAAGGAACACGTGCGCACGTTGCACCCATTCTCTCACACACACACACACACACACACTTTGCCACTCTCATCCTTATAATGATGTTATCCCTGCGGCTCCAGCAGCTGTTCCCCAGCCGATGACTTAATAAGACTGAACTATTTTAGACAGCAGCAGCAGAGCAGATTTTCCCTGGCATTGTACTCTCCCAGGACCCCACTGACTCTGGTGGCTCTGAGCCTGCTGCTGCTCAGCTCCATGCGAAGACAATATTGTTGTTTTTGTTTTTACCAGGGGCATTTCTCGTCAGGGGAGTCTGACTTTATTCATTGTTGTTCTCTTTGAGATCTGATACGCCTATTTCCTTAGGACTGTTTAAACACATTTTTTGTATATAATTCCTGTATCATTATTACATGTAGGTTGGTTGGTTGGTTGGTTTAGCCTGGAGCTAGTAGGCTTGGAAGTCATTTGCCGTGTGCTCGTTTGTCACCTATTCGCCATCTATAGTCTGTCAAGCTATTTCATATGTACGTTCTAGAATGTGTGTAGACATTTCAGCTGTCATATTATGTAAACAATTCCGATGTATTAAACCATGTCGGATATGTTAAAAAGTGGGGCATAGAATACTCTGAAAAATGGGGGCTTTTCATGATGTAGTCATGTAGCAGGAAGGAGAAATGACATTAAGAAGTTGCTTCGTTGATAAACTTTCTGCATTCTTAATTTGGTAGAATTACAATACGTTCAGTTATTGTCTACAATTCATTTTAGCCAGTGCATTTTGTTAGGTAATGTTCAAACCAAGGTTATCATAAATTACTGGGAAAAGTTATGGGATACTTGTAGATTTAAAATCTCATCCGGCATGGTACTGAATATGCAATCATTGCTTCCCCAGCTGTTGTTGAAACATATCAAACTGTATATGAATGCTAGCTGAGCCTGTAGTGACTGTTTTCAAAGGTATTTCAAAGGTATTCCACTAGTTAGTTAGGAATATTCCTAACAGTGAGCTAGGTACAGAGTGATTACTTCCAACGGCTAACCTAGAGGGCCCGAAACGGAAGGAGTTTTGATTTCCTCTCTTCACTTTCCCCACTTGGTGCCCCTCTCACAGCCCAGACAAGCCCCTCAGACACTTAGCGTAACACTCTAATTACACAGACCCTCTTCTTCTGGGTGCTGGTAGTGCGTTCAGTGTAAGCATATCCACCTTGGTCGTGTTCATTAGACACCACACGTTTTAAAAAATTTCTGAAACCAGGAAGGACTACCTGGACTGTTTTTAAAATGGTGTGCTACGGTGTGCCCTAATGAACATCACCCTAGTCTATGTGTAGTTATGGTGACCAGATATTGGAAATTATATGGGGCTAGTTGTGCAAAAATGTAGAGAAAACAATGGCATGGAACTATTGTTAACTATGAATTTTTTTAATATTCCATTCAAATACCTGTATTAATTATAACACAGACATTGATTACCCCTCCACAGTTTTCTTAGGCTAGTCATTTTACAATCACCTGTTTAGTAGCCTGGGCCCTCATTTATCAATGTTGCGTACGAACAGAAATGTTCGTAAAACATGCGTGTGATCATTTCTATCATTTCTAAGCAAGGTGTGGGATTCAACAATTTGTACTTAGTTGAAGTCGGAAGTTTACATACACTTAGATTGGAGTCATTAAAACTTGTTTTTCAAACACTCCAAAAATGTCTTGTTAACAAACTATAGTTTTGTGCATGACACAAGTAATTTTTCCAACAATTGTTTACAGACAGATTATTTCACTTCCAGTGGCTCAGAAATGTACATACACTAAGTTAACTGTGCCTTTAAACAGCTTGGAAAATTCTAGAAAATTATGTCATGACTTTAGAAGCTTCTGATAGGCTAATTGACATCACTTGAGTCAATTGGAGGTGTACCTGTGGATGTATTTCAAGGCATACCTTCAAACTCAATGCCTCTTTGCTTGACATCATGGGAAATCAAAAGAAATCAGCCAAGACCTTAGGAAAACAAATTGTAGACCTCCACAAGTCTGGTTCATCCTTGGGAGCAATTTCCAAATGCCTGAAGGTACCATGTTCATCTGTACAAACAATAGTACGCAAGTATAAACACCATGGGACCACGCAGCCGTCATACCGCTCAGGAAGGAGACACGTTCTGTTTCCTAGAGATGAACTTACTTTGGTGCGAAAAGTGTAAATCAATCCCAGAACAACAGCAAAGGACCTTGTGAAGATGCTGGAGGAAACAGGTACAAAAGTATCTATAGCCACAGTAAAACGAGTCCTAT